>NW_023362371.1:0-57187 GCF_001411555.2 Juglans regia
CAACCCAGGTCATTTTGAAAATTTGGTGTATGATTCAGAGGACGATGTGTTCTACTACTTACCCCAACACACCGCGCCGACGGACATCGATGCACCTCCACCGGAGCCAACCAGTAGTGATACGTCCAGTGATGGACAATAGTTCTGGTGAGCAACATCTTTTACTTAGCTTGTTAATGTTGTTCTTGCGTCGATTTCGAGGACGAAATCTTTTTTTTAGGAGGGGAGGATGTAATAGCCCACTAGAAATTCATTGGTGGAATTTCTATTGACTTTAGGAATCTCGTGAAAACCCATAAGTTTTTACGAATCGACCAATCGCTTAGGTTTTAGTCTGTCATCATGATCAGTGTTATCACTCTCTATAGTGCTAGATTATGGGTTTAATTATTTGAGATAGTTAGAAGTGTCAGAATGAGTTATGGTCTATGCCATTAGATTCAGTGCATTATTTAGGATTTTATGGCGCAATAGCCTATTTTCATAATTTCGGACGAAATGTCTGTTGGAAATTGTGAAATTATTTTTTAGGGGCACTTCGGGGTTGAATTTCGCTGAACGATTTTCACTATAGGTTAATATGAATATTTAGAAATTTTTAGTCCTAAGTTTATTATGTTTCTTTTTAGAGTGAATAGTAACCTTGATAAGCGCACCCATTGCAGTGTTTTCAAAATCACAGTGTGAAATGTTCAAATTAGGTTAGAGAAGTTTTATTTGGACACTTGGCAAGATCTTAGCCACACATAGTAAATGGGATTAGACACTTGGTACAAAGAAGATCCATTAGATAGATTTGTAAAGGAATCAAGGTGTGAGATTATGCCACCTAAGCAAAGTTGTGTTTCATCTGTTTAACCAAATTGTGCCAGACCAAAGAGGGTTTCAACCCTAGCAAAACCCTAAATGGTTGGAATCCAATTGAAACCCCAAAAACTTGGTTGAAACCAAAACCCTAAATGGTTTTCCCAAACCCTAAAGTTGGCCTCCAAACCGTTTTTAATCCGATTTCTAGCATTGTGTTTAATCACTTGATTAAATCACTTTCACATGCTATTAATTAATCAAATCCTTGTTAGGACATCATTATTCAACTTTTTAAACCTTGGGAATTTGATTGGGCCAAAAAAAATTGATTTTGGGCTTGTTAGCATCTCAAACCCTAACCAAACCCCATTTAAACCCCAAATTGAAGCCCACTTGATGGGGCCCACCAAGGCCCACGAAATTGGCCACCTTGGCAAAGCTTCTTGGAGACGTTTCCTCCCCCACATGGCAGACCATCCACTGCCATTGGCTGCATCCAATAGTGCCTTGATGTGAAGGAGAAATCCACTCCATCAACTTCCATCTTTCACAGCTGCTGCAGGCAGTCTCTGCCCCTCTCTATTCTCCACTTTATGTCACATAGCCACCTCCAATCAAGGGTCATTCAAGCCCATAACTTCCCCCTTCAGAAGTCTAAAGTCGTGCAAGACACACTTCTCTCATTTTATCACTTATTTCCCCCGTTCTTAGAGAGAAACCCAAAAGAGCTCTCTCGGGCAGATTTCTGGGTATTTTTGCGTGGCTATTAGTGATCCCTTGTAGGTATTATCTTACGATTACTCTTTCATATAAGTTGTTCGTCTTTGAGTCTAGTTTCCGTGGATATCTTATTAGTCTCATTCCATGCTCATTTGATCGGTAAAAAGTATTTCTAACCATGGAAAGGTCATTCTGGGCGTGAAACTGGAGAGTATGTTATGTTTTGGAAGTTTTGACCAAGCTAATGGACATATCTTGGTCCGAAAAGTTTATGGAGTGTTGTTAACATGTGTTTATGAATGTTCATTGAGGTTTTGTTCCTTGAATAAAGCTTTTGATGATAGATTTTCTTAGAGTTAGAAACTTGAAAACTGGAAGTGGAAAAACAGTTTCGGTTTTGTGAAAGTTTGAATATTTCGTGGTTTAATCTTATTCCAAAGGCTTTGATATTTTTATATGATGATCCTAAGCATCTTATATACATGTTAGGATGTTATTTCGAAGATATCTAGTATTATTTTTTAAAGATATGATTTTCTATGCAAGAGGATTTCGGTTAGGCCTAAACTTTGATGTTTTTGAGTTAGATCCATGTTTTATTAAATTTTAGCCATGTGATTTTAAGTTTGATGGTTGGATCTTCTTTAGGACACATTTTTAAACCATGTGATGTGTTAGTTTGAAGATCACATGTCTTTAAGCCATGGATCAAGAGATTGATCATAGTTAGTTGGGAAAAACAGTTTCTGTTTTGGACTAAGTTTAAAACCAAAACTCCAAGTGTTGTTTTGTGATTTTTGGTGAGTTTTGTTTGATGATTTAAAGCATGTTTGATCTTAGGATGATGTTATGAATATGTTAGAAGTAAGATTTGATTTTTTTGGAATTCTTGGAGATGTTTTTATTAAGGTCAAAACTTGTGATTTAAGGTTTACTTTTTGTTAAAAAGTTTGGGTCTTTTTACAAAAAGTTTGGTGTTGATAATTAGTTTTTCTTAATGGATATTTTTAAGGGTGTTTTTAAACATAGGATAGGAAAATCTTAGTTACAAGATTTTGGTTTATTCATGAGTTTTGGAACTTGAAAGAATTGCAACCAAAATAAGACAAATGGCCTATGTAGGTTTCGGCCATAGTGAGTTTTTCATAGTTGTGATTGTTTTAAATTTTTCTGAGTTGATATTTGAGTTTGGGACAAAATTTACATGAGGAATGTAAATTTTGGTAATTTTTGGAATTAGGATATTAAATCCTTAAGTTAGGGGTAAAATGGTCATTTGCCCACATGTAGAGGGTAAAATGGTAATTTTACTCTAAGTTGTCTCTTTTCACATTTCTAATTGTTAGTAATTAATTTCTAATTTTAGAATAACATTTTACAGTTCCTCGTGTTTCGCGCTTTATTATAGTAGAATGCGACGATCGAGGTAAGTTAACTTTTAACTTACTATCAGTTTAATGTGTATGAGTGATGAGTAAGGGAACTAAATTGTATGTATGCATGTTATATCATATGTGCCATGCCAAGTCATTACATATTTATCTGTTACACCGAATTTATTCTGTCGTGAATTATTCATCTGTTACACAAGATATTCTGTCACGTATTCCTATACATTGTAAGTATGTCATGTTAAGTCTAGTATGCCATCTGTTACATGTATTTCATGTCACGTAATATTCACAGTCACATGTTACACCATGTTAAGAAATATTGTTTATTATATGATATGCCATGTTATGAAATGTTACATGTTACATGTATGCTATGTTATGAAATGTACTCTGTTACATTTATGTCCCAACTATGTCATGTCTGTCATCTTACGTTCATGTCACGTTACGCTACGTCAGGACTTCTGTCTTTTCGTATCCATGTCATCCCGTCTCGAATACAGTTTGTGTATCTCGAGAACAATCTTGTTAAGTTATTCATGTCAATCACGACCCTAAGCGCTAGGATGGGGTAATATCCTAGTGAAACTCCTTTGTTCACGCTGGAGTGTCTAAATAGGTGTGAAATTCCCTGGGTTGACGAAGTACGGTCAACAGGTTGGGAATGAGGCCTAATTAGCTGGTCACCGGAGCGCGCCAGGCGCTAACGTCGATGGTGCCACACATTATGTTACGTGTGTCCACAGCAAGTGTGGCACAAACAATTCATGGGGCCAAACAACTGTGGAGCATGAAGTATGGCCACAACAACTGTGGAGCATACACTACGTGAGACACAGCAATTGTGACACGTAGGATACGTGGGGCCACAACAACTGTGGAGTACGTATTAACGCACTCACAGCTGGTATAGACACCTGTGTTGTGATGCGGTAATCGGCAGGGACACAAGGCTCAAGGGGACCTGTGTAGCACCCATATGGTCACTTAATTAAATCTACTGAGAAAGATTCCAAGTTCATGTATTTCACGTTCATGTCATGTTTCACGTTACGTTATGTTCAAGTTTACGTTCATGTCAAGTTTCACGTTTATGTCACGTCAAGCTAAGTTTCAGTTCCAGTTCAAGTTATGTCAGCTCATGCCATGTTATGTCAAGTCACGTTATGCTTATTATACCATGCCATGTTATGTCAAGTCATGTTATGCTTATTATTTCATGCCATGTTATGTCAAGTTATGTTATGTTTACTATTGACTTTGATTGTGCATTCATGCATTTATTGTCATGCATGCATCATTATCCTGTGTGAAGTTTTTTGTTAACTTGCTGAGATTTGTAATCAAATCTCACTATGGTAGTCCCAACTACCATTCCCCCCGAATGGTAGATTTTGTTACAGGATCGGAAGTAGAACCAGAAAACAACCAACTGGAAACAGTCGACTAAGCGACAGAGTGACTTAGACGTAGTTGCCTTAGGTTACTAATTGTATTTTGTAGAGTTCAATCTCCAGCACTCTTTTGTTCACAACCATTTTGGACTAGTGTTGTGATCTTAGTTGTTTAATATGTTTTTATGTATGAAGTATGTTGTAAGTATTTGGGATATTATAAGTTTGGTGCATAGTATTGCTTTTAAAAAAAAAAAAATTATCCGCTGCGAATATTGCATAATGCTAGATGCATGTTAGGAACATTGCATCTTATATGTCATGAACGGGGACAGGTAACCTTGTGTTGCATGTCCCGACGCTTCAGATGTCCGTCCGATCCCAAGCGGAATCTGCTGGCGTCACACGCTGGATACCTATTCCACGGAGAAGCTGGAATGTGGTGGGATACACGAAGGCAGCTCCTAGTTAGGGAACTAGGAAGTCTCGCTGCACTATCATGGGAGAGATTTAGGGAAGAGTTCAACAACAGATTCTTCCCTGATTCTGCCAAACAGCTGAAGGCACAGGAGTTTGCGAGTTTAACTCAAGGCAGTCTGACCGTAGAACAGTATGCTGCTAAGTTCATGGCGTTAGGAAGGTTTGCACCACACTTGATTTCTACTCAAAGGATGCAGGCGCAGAAGTTTCAAGCAGGACTTCAGCCAAGGGTCCGTAGTCAAGTAGCTTGCCTAACAATAGAGAATTATCAAGAGTTGGTAAATGTGGCTGCGATAGCAGAGGCTGAGCAGAGAGGTCTAGCAATCCAGATCAATTCCGAACGAAAGAGGACCATGCCATTTGCTGCAAGCGGTAGTGCCGAGAAGAAAAGGTCTTTTTCCAGCCCAGCGAAAGGCAAGGGAATAGTGACAGGAGGACATATGCCATCTGCTTATCCGTTATGCCCTAAGTGTGGAAAGCGTCATCCTGGAGAATGTCGTAGTGGTTATGGAGTTTGTTATCGATGCGGGAACCCAGGACATTTGATCAGAGATTGTCCCAACACTGCACAAGGTAGTGGAGCTGGTGATCATAAACCAAGGCCCCACATCCCAGCACGCGTGTATGCTGTAACCCCAGGTGATATCGATGCTGACGCATCAGAGGTTGAGGAAGCTGGCGTCATCACTGGTATTTTTCCTTAAAGTCTTTATGCTTTTATTATTAACATGAGTGTTGGAAATATGGTTATGAATAGAATCACATTATATTTTATTAGGAAACGTCAATCTGTTAAGGTTCACAGCTTGTGCGCTATTTGATTTGGGCGCGTCGCAGTCCTTTGTGTCTGCAGCGTTTGCACGAATTTGTAGTTTGCAAACTGAGCTATTACCTCGACGGGTTGTAGTGTTAATTCATGATGGGAATAGGGTAGCTTGTACCCGTTTAGTTAAGGATTGTCCTGTAGAGCTAGATGGAAGGACGTTGAAGGCTGACCTACTAGTATTCGGTCAGATGGAGTTTGACCTAATTTTGGGTATGGACTGGCTATTCAAGCACTATGCTAAGATAGATTGTCGAAAGTGAGAAGTGGTATTTGAATCCCCAAGTGAAGACATAATTAGGTACGTGGGAGCATCAGTTAAGGCCACCCCACTACTGATTTCGGCTTTACAAGCTAGGAAGTGTATTGAGGATGGAGCCTCAGCTTTTCTGTTGATGATTGTGGAGAAGACAGATGGGAGTGAAGAAATCCGTGGGATACCAGTAGTTGAAGACTTTCCTGAAGTTTTTGTCAATGAACTACCTGGTCTACTACCGGATAGAGAAACTGAGTTCAAGATAGAGTTGGAACCGGCAACAACTCCGACTCACAAGGCCCCGTATCGTATGGCCCCTGCCGAATTAAAAGAGCTCAAAGTGCAGTTGGAAGAACTTTTAGAGAAGGGTTTTATCCGCCCTAGTTCCTCCCCGTGGGGAGCACCTGTGCTATTCGTGAAGAAGAAAGATGGATCTATGAGGATGTGCATAGACTATAGGGAGCTGAACAAGGTGACGATCAAGAATAAGCATCTGTTACCCAGGATCGACGATTTGTTGGATCAGTTACAAGGAGCGTCCGTGTTTTCGAAGATCGACCTGCGATCCGGTTATCATCAGCTGAAAGTTCAGGAACAGGATGTGCCGAAAACTGCCTTTAGGACAAGGTACGGCCACTACGAGTTTTTGGTAATGCCTTTTGGGTTAACCAATGCTCCAGCTGCATTCATGGACATGATGAACAGAATATTCAGACCTTATCTGGATAGTTTTGTTGTCGTATTCATTGATGACATCCTAATTTACTCGAAGAGCAAGGAGGAGCATAGAAAACATCTAATTATGGCCTTGACTATACTCAAGGACCAAAACCTATATGCCAACCTTAGCAAGTGTGAGTTCTGGCTTGATGAAGTGAAGTTTTTAGGTCACGTGATCTCTAGTGAAGGAGTAGCAGTGGACCCAAGCAAGATTGAAGCAGTAACAAACTGGCAGAGACCGACTAGTGTGCATGAGATTCGAAGTTTATTAGGACTGGCTGGTTATTATAGAAGGTTTGTTGAAGGATTTTCTAGTTTGTCTAGACCACTCACGGCATTGACTAAGAAGAACGTGAAGTTTGTTTGGAACAATAAGTGCGAGGCAAGTTTTCTTGAGTTGAAGAAAAGACTTACGACCGCACCGGTACTTACACTGCCGGAGCCTCTTAAGCCTTTTGTAGTGTATAGTGATGCATCTAAAGCAGGACTAGGATGTGTGCTGATGCAAGAAGGGAGAGTAGTTGCTTATGCTTCACGTCAACTGAAGAATCATGAGCAGAATTATCCTACGCATGATTTGGAATTAGCTGCAGTGGTTTTTGCTCTTAAGATTTGGAGACACTACTTGTATGGCGAAAAGTGTGAAGTTTTCACAGATCACAAAAGCCTCCAATATCTGTTCGAGCAGAAGAACCTTAATATGAGGCAGAGAAGATGGTTGGAATTAATCAGCGATTATCAGTGCAACATCAAGTACCACCTCGGAAAGGCCAATGTGGTAGCTGATGCTTTGAGTCGCAAGAGCAGAGCGGATTCATCTATCTTGTCGTCAGAAGTAAATTCACTCTTATGCAGTATGAGGAAACTGTTGATCGAGAATCGTAGTCGGGAAGTAGTTCTGACCACCGTTCAAGAGTTCATTCCATTGGATTGGGAAGAACTGAAAGACCGTCAGAAGAAAGATAGTAAGCTTGCAGAAGTCATCGGGAAAATTGAGAAGTCGGAAGGACCGAAGGACTTTAGCATCAGAGAAGATGGAACTTGTGGCGCCCACGACCCCCGTGTAAGGAAAATACGGAAATCGAGACGCCGGGATGATGACAACACGGTCACACATCCCAACAAACGTGCCAAGTGTGTGTACATGCAATGGTGTACAACAACAACGCAGCAGATTAGTCAACTAAGTACCAGAATTTAAATACAAGTAAAATCAGTAAAGTTTTAAAAACAGTTATACAGTCATCCAAAATAAAGTTAACACATGTCCCAAAAATACAAAGGGTAAAATAAATAACAAGCTAGTGATCCCAGATCACTCCTCGGGCGGAGCCGTCTCCTCAGGCTCACCCTCCTCCTCCTCCTCATCTACATCAAAATCTGCGTTACCACAGAATGGTACCGCAGGTAAGTATAACCCAAAAATAATACTCAGGAATAAAAATGCATTAATACCACCAACATGCATGCATATGAAGAAATATGCATTTTCCTCAAAATATCATTTTCCCCGAAAATGATTAATTTATCAACACACGCCAAAATCCCATTTGGCCCAAAAATAATCCGTAAAACATTTTCCCAGAAAATGAATTACACAAAATCCAACACACGCTATTTTCCCAGAAAATAGTCCATTTTTAGTGTATGCACCATGATCTCCCCTATGGGTCATCCGCACACCCTGGCTTTGTAGCGATGCCCACTTACGCGCCCAACACGTTCGTGGGTACATCCACTACACAACGAGCGATGCCCAGTTCCGCGCCCAGCGCGTACATGGCCAGACATCCTCTAGTCCCCGCCAGCAGAAGGACCACGGAGTCGGCACGAATCACTCGTCCGATCCCATTGTCGCCCAGCGACAATCCAGGGGACGTTACTCAGTTTATTCCGCTCCCGAGTAACCAGAGGAGCTCCACCGAGATAATGCCCCATCTCGGCTTGGGGTTCGTGATACACACGCACCCAACAAATCATTCACATGAAAACCCAGTTTTCATAAACACATGAACATGAATGCAATACACGAAAACCCAGTTTTCCTTTACAAACATGAACATGCATGAAATAATGAAATGCACATGAACCAACCAATCCAAAATCCATCAATAACCAATAACCAATAACCAATCCAATCCAATCCAATCAAACCAACAACTCCAATCACAAATCCATCCGACCCCCGTACTCCTCGGACTCAGTCCGGCATGCCAAAAATACAGTGAAATGCGTTAGTGCAAAAATACATAAAATTCATGAGAATACTTTGGAGAAATACTTACAGTGCAATATGATAATTTCCGGAGGATCACGAAGCTGAAAAAGGCGACGTCTGAGCAACACCACAGTGTAAAATACACTGTGGCCGTGGGTCACAAATACCCACTTTTCAACGGAGACAAACGAAGACCCCAAAATGATAGGGTAGGGCCTAGAGAGGTCGGTGAAGCCAATGGTGGTGGTGGTTTGCCGTGGATGACGGCGCAAATGGTGGTTTAAGGCCAAAAATGTACAAATCGGAAATGGACTTGGTGGGGCTTCACCGGTGACGGATCGGAGCTGGGGTTGGGTCCAATGGGTTGCCAAGAGGTCGGGGATGAAGTGGTAGGAAGATGGTGGCCGGAGGTGGAGCGACGGCGGCGCTGGAGCGAATGGTGGCCGCGGCTTTGGAGGGTGCGTGCGGGCTACCGGCGGCGAGATAGGGGCTGGGATTTGGGGGGTGAGGTCGCCGGGGGTGGGGTGCTAGTCGGCCGGGCGGTGTCGCCACGGCGCACGACGGCGGCTGGGCTGGGGTGGAGCACGGGAGAGAGAGAGAGAGAGAGAGTGGTCGCGCGGGAGAAGGGCCGAAAGAAAAATAAGAAAAAGAAAAAAGAAAGGAAAAGAAAAGGAAAAGAAAAAAAAGAGGGAAAAGAAATGAGGTCCAATCCTCATAACTTGGGTCACAAAAATGATCCAACGGAAATGATTTTAAAACCACAAATTAAATAAAATAATTTAAACGTAATGGTAAAGTCAAATTGAAATAATTAAATCACCCAGTAATTAATTTAAATATTAAAAGCAATTTAAATGCATAACAATAAATAAATATTAAAAAGCACATAAAAATAATTTTCATCAAATTAAAAATCCTAAAAATAACCCAATTAAAATCCAGTAATTTTAAAACAAAAGAATAATTTTTTGAATAACATAAAAATAATCCTTCAATAAAAATACACTAAAATACGGGATGTTACATCCTCCCCCCCTAAAAAAAAAATTTCGTCCTCGAAATTAGCAAGGTCAAACATTAAACTAAGACAGGAACAAGATTCAACCGAGAGCATACTTAGAACATACCGTCAAAATCAAACAAACAAGTAAGGATAATGCTCTCTCATGTCGGCTTCTCTTTCCCAAGAGAAATCTTGAACCAACGGATCACCCCATGACACTTTCACCATAGGTATTGTCTTGAACCTTAATCTTTGCTCTTTCCAATCTACAATCTGCGTCGGGGCAACTTCATAAGTAAGGTTAGGCTGAAGTTGAATGCGTTCAGGGTCAACAAAACGTGGCTCTTGCTGTCCAAAACTCTTCTTCAATGAAGACACATGGAACACATCATGAACATCCCTAAAATAATCCGGCAAGGCAACTCTATAAGCAACAAGCCCAACTTTCTCTACGATCTGAAAAGGGCCAACATATCTTGGACTAAGCTTTCCTTTCTTACCAAAGCGCTTAACGCCTTTCATAGGAGAGACTTTAAGATAAACCCAATCACCTTCTTCAAAGGATAAGTCTATTCTTCTTGTATCTGCGTAACTCTTCTGGCGACTTTGCGCTTCTGCCATTTTAGTCCTTATGAACTGAACTTGATCCTTCATTTCTTGAATTATCTCAGGCCCAATTACTTTACTCTCGCCGACTTCATCCCAACACAAGGGCGATCTGCACTTCCTTCCATACAAAGCTTCATACGGGGCCATCAGGATGGAAGAATGGAAACTGTTATTATAAGAGAATTCAATAAGCGGTAGATGATTCTCCCAACTTCCTTGAAATCCTATGACACAAGACCGCAACATATCCTCTAGAGTCTGAATAGTACGCTCTGATTGACCGTCTGTTTGATGGTGATATGCACTACTAAACTTCAACTTAGTGCCTAAAGCCGCCTGCAAGCTCTTCCAAAAATGGGACGTAAACCGCGGGTCCCGATCTGACACGATACTCTTGGGTACTCCATGCAAACGCACTATCTCCTTGACATATAACCGAGTCAACTTACCCAAAGAGTCAGTATTATTAACAGGCAAGAAATGGGCACTCTTGGTCAACCGATCAACAATCACCCAAATTGAGTTCTTCTCACTAGGAGTCCTCGGTAAACCTACAACAAAATCCATAGAAATATCATCCCACTTCCACTCAGGAATAGGGAGAGGTTGAAGTCTACCAGCAGGTCTTTGATGCTCAGCCTACTCGACGACACGTGTCACATTTCTCAATAAACAAAGCGATGTCCAACTTCATTCCTCCCCACCAGAAATTCCTCTTGCTGAGAACTCTCGATAAGAAGTCTCCTCATTCCATAAAGGAGAGAGTCCAAATCTGATGACTCTGCTTCATCCACTTGTTGAGACTTTCTACTCAAAGCATCAGCGACTAGATTTGCCTTTCCTGGATGATACTTAATCTCACATTGATAGTCGCTAATCAGCTCTAACCACCGTCTCTGTCTCATATTGAGATTCTTCTGAGTAAATAGATGCTTCAAGCTCTTGTGGTCAGTAAAAACTTCACAGGCTTCACCATACAGATAATGCCGCCAAATCTTAAGAGCAAAAACTATTGCCGCCAACTCCAAATCAACACCTATGCTACAACTTCTAAACCTCCATTGAATTCTACTTTTGGTAACCTAATAGCCACTTCCAAAGCTAACCATCAATAACAAATTGCACAACTAAATTATTAATCTCCAATTACAAGTATCTTGTCAAAATTCAAGTCACCACTAATTCCCCAAAATCAGCACAATCTGAGCTCCTGACTACAACCAAAAATACCACGCTCCTGCTGCGCACTCTGATATTCGCAACATGCATAAAACTTATGTCCTCAAGAAACTAACACCATCGAGTACAAGGTAGCTCCATTCCTATTGACCAAAAACTCTTATCACATCTTGGTAGAAAAAAACTCCATTTCCAAAAACCACGAATTAAAACTCAAATTCCTCAATTAACTCTCGCAGCCTTAATCAAAATCAATTCCATACAATACATCCATGATCATTGACAGAAACCCAAACTCAAACAACCTCGGCTTCCCAAATTGAAAATAAGCAGTCTCAACCCAAAAGCTCATCACTTACATTCTGAACATCTAATCTAGCGGTGACTAAACTCACTACGAACCACCATAGACTACACCAAAACATTATCAAAACCTTCTTGGTAACTCACCCACTTATCTCTACTCCTACAAGCTAGCATTAACATAACTAGTTCCTTCAATAGTACATCACTATTAAACCTCAAGGCAAACCATACTGCTCAAATCTTCAATCCACCAAAAGTCATTGCAAAGCACCCAAGGATCCTAATGCTTTATTAACCGCATACTTGATCATCTTATCCACTGTTGATACCTAAGGTTCAACTTCGAAGATCTTATCATACACCATACATGATGTCCCAACAATCTCTCTTCCGGTTAAATAACAATGTCCTTAATTCAACCAACTGGATGCTCAATTTCCAAAAGAAAGTATAACCTCAAAAATTTAAATTCCTAGGTGAACTCAAGTCACAATTAATTCCTGAAGATAATCACAATAACTATTCCCAACCATGCTTCATTGAGTAACCCACTTCAACTGCACACTTCGATCAACTCACCAAAAACTCCAAGCCAAGGTCTCTTAAATTACCACTATTGTGTCAACTCTTCTCCAACACCTACCAAAGTCTCTTCCTCCAACCAAAATGAGACTAGGACTTATACTCTCCGAAATCCATAACCACTCACCACTCCTATACATCAATGTCACGCACCCTTAGCCAAAACCAATAATCCTCCAAACGTGCAGATGATCATCATTACCATTTCCATCACTAGACCTATATCCTCGAAATCAACAAGAATCATTTCCTAAATCTGCACCATCTATTATCCTTAAAATTGATACAGATTAAATCCTCAACCTATCACTGAAACATCGAGCTAAAAGCAATAATCTTTCGAATTAGATCAACATCCTCAATCCTCAGAAAATACACGAACTAGATAATTCCCTTCAGTCTCCAAAGAAATTATCCTAAAAAAAATTCTCATATCAGTAACTCAACTCTCATCAATCCTATTTTAATTCAGTCCTTCAACTTTGTAATTCTAAAACCTTAAACAAAATAAAATCATTTTCCGAAATCCTTAAAATCGATGACCTCAAATCTAAAACATTCACCCTATAAAACTTGTAAATTCTAAAACCCCAAATGTTATCAAATTGCTTATTGAACTTACCACCTTAAATCTCATAACTTATTTCCTAAAAACTATAAAGCCTCAAACCTCATATGAACTTATCATAAATCTAACCTTGAATTTTGTTGAACTTACAACCTCCTACCCCAAAAACTCATTACATAAATTCTACGGAACCTAAGACCTTAATTATCCTAAGCAATTTAAAATTATTCCCCTCCTTAGCAGCAATTCGAATTCCTACTCCAAAAAGTTCACTCTGACCAAGATGTTCGAATCTCGATATTAAAACAAACCAATCACCAAGAGTTCAAACCTATTACACCAAATGTTCAAGCCTAACAATGGCCTTCTCAGTCGTACCATCTTCCTGTCATAGCACAACCCTTAACCCGCATTTCAATTCCGAACAAAACAAAACAAAACAAAACAAAATCAAATCATATCAAATAAAATTTCATACATAAAATAGCATACGACAAAATGCATAAAATCAATGAAGTAGCTCACAATAAAATGATTAAAACAATAAAATAACATACCATAAATAAATCAATAAAATAAATAAACAAACAAGTAATATACAATAACTAAATAAAACCAATAAAAACCACAAACTTTAAATTAAATAATTTTCAAATCACAACTTTTAAAACTTTCTGGTACTGCACCTATGGGACATGTGGTTTTACCCAGAGCCGAACTGCTCTGATACCACCTGTGGCGCCCCGACCCCCGTGTAAGGAAAACACGGAAATCGAGACGCCGGGATGATGACAACACGGTCACACATCCCAACGTAAGTGCCAAGTGTGTGTACATGCAACGGTGTACAACAACAACGCAGCGGATTAGTCAACTAAGTACCAGAATTTAAATACAAGTAAACATCAGTAAAGTTTTAAAAACAGTTATACAGTCATCCAAAATAAAGTTAACACATGTCCCAAAAATACAAAGGGTAAAATAAATAACAAGCTAGTGATCCCAGATCACTCCTCGGGCGGAGCCGTCTCCTCAGGCTCGCCCTCCTCCTCCTCATCTGCATCAAAATCTGCGTTACCACAGAATGGTACCGCAGGTAAGTATAACCCAAAAATAATCTCAGGAATAAAATGCATTTAATACAACTAACATGCATGCATATGATGAAATATGCATTTTTCCTCAAAACATCATTTTCCCCGAAAATGATAATTTTCCAACACACGCCAAAAATCCCATTTGGCCCAAAAATAATCCGTAAAACATTTTCCCAGAAAATGATTTACACAAAATCCAACTCACACTATTTTCCCAGAAAATAGTCCATTTAATCCGTCAATACCCTATGCACCATGGCCTCCCCTAGGGACCATCCGCACGTCCTGGCTTCGTAGCGATGCCCAGTTCCGCGCCCAGCGCGTACATGGCCGAGCACCCACTACGCAACGAGCGATGCCCAGTTCCGCGCCCAGCGCGTACATGGCCAGACATCCTCTAGTCCCCGCCAGCAGAAGGACCACGGAGTCGGCACGAATCTCTCGTCCGATCCCATTGTCGCCCAGCGACAATCCAGGGGACGTTACTCAGTTTATTCCGCTCCCGAGTAACCAGAGGAGCTCCACCGAGATAATGCCCCATCTCGGCTTGGGGTCGTGATACGCACGCACCCAAATTCCATTCTCACATGAAAACCCAGTTTTCATAAACACATGAACATGAATGCAATACACGAAAACCCAGTTTTCCTTTACAAACATGATCATGCATGAAATAATGATATGCACATGTACCAACACAAATCCACATTCCTCAATAACCAATAACCAATCCAATCAAACCAACCCAAACAACTCCAATCATAAATCCATCCGACCCCCGTACTCCTCGGACTCAGTCCGGCATGCCAAAAAAATACAGTGAAATGCGTTAGTGCAAAAATACATAAAATTCATGAGAACTCTTTGGAGAAATACTTACAGTGCAATAAAGCAATTTCCGAAGGATCACGAAGCTGAAAAAGGCGACGTCTGAGCAACACCACAGTGTAAAATACACTGTGGCCGTGGGTCACAAATACCCACTTTTCAACGGAGACAAACGAAGACCCCAAAATGGTAGGGTAGGGCCTAGAGAGGTCGGTGAAACCAATGGTGGTGGTGGTTTGCCGTGGGTGGCGGCGCAAGGGGCGGTTTTAAGGCCAAAAAGTCGAAATCGGAAATGTACTTAGTGTGGCTTCACCGGTGACGGATCGGAGCTGGGGTTGGGTCCAAAGGGTTGCCAAGAGGTCGGGGATGAAGTGGTAGGAAGATGGTGGCCGGAGGTGGAGCGACGGCGGCGCTGGAGCGAATGGTGGCCGCGGCTTTGGAGGGTGCGTGTGGGCTACCGGCGGCGAGATAGGGGCTGGGATTTGGGGGGTGAGGTCGCCGGAGGGAAGGGGTGCTAGTCGGCCGGGCGGTGTCGCGCACGACAGCGCGACGGCGGCTGGGCTAGGAGGTGGACAGACGCACGGGGAGAGAGAGAAAGAGAGAGCTCGCGCACGGGGGGAAAAGCAGCGGGAAAGAAAGAAAAAAAGAAAGAAAAAGAGAAAAAGAAAAGAAGAAAGAGAGGAAAGAGAAAAAAGAGGAAAAGAAATGAGGTCCAGTCCTCATAACTTGGATCACGAAAATGATCCAACGGAAATGATTTTAAAACCACAAATTAAATAAAATAATTTAAACGTAATGGTAAAGTCAAATTGAAATAATTAAATCACCCAGTAATTAATTTAAATATTAAAAGCAATTTAAATGCATAACAATAAATAAATATTAAAAAGCACATAAAAATAATTTTCATCAAATTAAAAATCCTAAAAATAACCCAATTAAAATCCAGTAATTTTAAAACAAAAGAATAATTTTTTTGAATAACATAAAAATAATCCTTCAATAAAAATACACTAAAATACGGGATGTTACACAATCATTCAATAAGAGAGTTCGAATTTAAAAACTTGATCTAATAGTTCATTCAATATAGGATTAGCAATGATTGAGACTGCGTAATGGATTTCAATCAGTATATTTTAAATTGAAATAAATTTCTAATGGCCAATCTTTAAATTCTAAAGGATTCTAACTCATTCAATAAATAATAAATGAGATTTAACCTAATTATTAAGTCTAATTAAACTCATAATCAATCTTAATAATTTATCGCTCATAGACTTATCAAATATGGCCCATTAAATATAATTTAGGCCCAATTAAAGATATCAATATTCCGACTTTAGAATTATTGGGCCGGGTCATTACATTATATCTTATTGTTAGTACGCTCTCTCACATGTATGTCAGACTCCTACTCAATACATTCTCTCATCTCATTAATACGCTCTCTCATGAGAAATATTTAACTAATGGAGTGAAGTATAGAATAGGAACTAGAACTCATGTCTCGTACTCTAATACCATATTAAATCACTACTTATCCCATCAATTTAAACTTTTTGGATAAATGGTAATCTAACATTTACATCCGCCTTGCATTTACATCTTCTTATTTGTACAAATTCTTTCTTGACTAGATGAACGTTCACATATCATTTTCACTTGATGATTTTTAAGATGGACTTTCAAATATATTTTCTCTTGATAATTATGTAAATAAACAACCATTTTGCATTCAAATTGAAGGGGATAAAATATCCCAAGGCCCAGAATGGTCTTCTAAGCCCAGCCAAAGGGTGGAGATCTCATCAGGAGTGAAGTGTGAGAGGAGGAAAGGGGGCGACAAAGGCTGGGAAAAAGAAAAGGTTGTCAGGAGGAAAATTGAGATGTTACATAAAGGAGGTAGACATTTGACATAAAGTAAGGAGTGGCATACGAAAGGGGGGACTTCTAGATGATTTCGGACTTCGACTACTTCTTCGACCTCTTCAACCTAGCTACAAGAGCTCTGGAGGGAAGATATCCAAAAAATAGATCTCTGACTTCTAGTGTATAGCGAGGACGAGAGAACATGAGAGATTATAAAACAATCATATTATAGTAAATTTATCCTCTAAACGATCCATGGACGTAGGCTCACTGCTGAGTCATGTTAATCTGTGTGTTTCCATCCCTTTTACTTTCTCTGCATTTAATTTCTATTCACTATTATGAATGTACGTACGAACGTCATATAGTCACTCCAAACCATTGCTGAGGGCTCTAAACCACACCTATCGAGGCCTGAATCGTCACAATGAGCTAGAAATAATTTTTTCTTCCATTTCAACCTGTTGTGTTATTTTTTACATTAACACAAACAATTAAAGTTACTATGGATCAATTTTGATTATTTCTCGCACTTCAACACCCAAACAAAACTTGAATGAAATGGATGGGTGAAGAGAGAGAAAATGGGATGAATAATAAAAGACAACTACAAACGAAAATGACGGGGTCGTTTTAGATTATAACAAAATATAAGGCATGATAGGGATTTCATCGATCATTGTTTTATAACTTTTCATTCAATTCCCTTCCCGAACTTCTTCATTAAAAAAAAGTGAGATTGTATCGGAACGAGAGAGAATGGATATTCCCATCTACCCATTCCATTTTCTCTTATATAAACTTTGGAGCAAGCGAATACTTAAAACTACAAAACAAGATAATGAATTAGTGAATATACCAAATAACTCTCATTTTTCAAATCATTACATTCTCTCCTCCCAAACAAGCTCTCTCGGGAATCTCAATGGCCCTCGACGTACTCGCTTCAATGAGATTTATATGAATTATATATGATGATTAATGGGTTTTGAAGACCCAGGAATTATGTTATTAACAGTAGGGTAAATGACGTGTTTCACACTACTAACTATATGGATGACTTGTGATAATAAAGAGACGACATTGATTATCCTAGAGAGACTCTGATATTTAATTCAGTAACACAATATGAGAATGTGTATGTCTAATCATCATCTCGTGTGCATATCCTTCATAATCACATAACCGTAGAGGATATATCCGGTTTTGTAGGAATTATCTTTTTTAAGATGATCACATCCAACTATGAATCAGCCCTCTAACTTTTTGAGAGTTATTTGCCACGTGGTCATGATTACGAGCTTTTCATTCCCGTCCTTCTCAATCCTAAGCAAAGGCTTTGGCCGGTTTCCTAGTCGTGGACTTGGTCACTCAAGGGGATTCAAATATCCCCACCAAGTAGGATATCAGACTACCCAGCTGAGCAAATTGCATCTTTCACTTATTTGTTAAGAGAGAGGATTGAAATTGAAGTCTACGCTCTCCTATTCGACCATGCTCTTAATTGGTGCGCTTTTGCTAGAGTACTCGACACGATGGCATGAAATATAAATGAATTTTTACAAAATGAAACCGGTCTTCAAGTACCATTGTAAGATTAGAAAAAAAGAAAAAAAGTACCATTGTAAAGTCAAGGTCTTCCATTGGTATTTAGTAAGGAAGATTCCTGCCTCTTGGCCAGTGTCCCAACGGTAGCATCTTTATGACCATAATTTTTCCAAGAGCTGTCGGCAATAAATATTGTCCAATGCAATTATGACTATTACCAAATACCAATTGATTAATTCGGAAAAGAAAAAGGTCATAGAGTACGTAGTATCGCGTATTATTTTTAATAAAAATAAATAAATATAAAATTTATATAAAAAAATAACTTTTTAATAAAGAACGTTAGTTTTTTTTTTTAAAAATATATTACGTGACGCTTAAACATCACGTGATTATATTTAATATTATTCTTTTTTATTTGTTTGGTTATCTTTTGGTCATTTATGATGTATTTCTTGATCATCTCTAAATATATCACCTAAATTTTTTATTATATTTTATTTATTATTAGTAACAAATTTATTTAAATATCCTTTTTGATTCAATCAATTTTTATATTATTCTCTTTTGTTTTTGTAAGTATCTCATATCCAGATCATGCATACTTTTTAGTAGGGGTGTAAACCGGTCGGTCCGGATCGGAAAAACCAACTGGACCGACCGGTTTGGTCCGAACCGGACCGGACCGACCAAATGCATGGTCGGTTTCAGTCCAATAAATAGTAGAATTTCGGTCTTCGGTCCGGTCCCGGGGTGGAGATTTCTCGGACCGCACCGACCGAATAAAAAAAATAAAATATTATATATATTATTTATATAATAATTGTACAATTAATAATATAAAATTTTAAATATGTTATTAATAGTTATTAATATTTTATAAATTAACAATATTTTATATATATTTTCATCTAACCTATCACTATTAACAATATAAAATTTTAAATATGTTATTAACATATTCTATGAATTAACTAATATATAATATCAATTAGTTAATTATATAATAATTATATAAATTAATAATGTAATTTATTATCATTAACCATATAAAATATTTTTTTATTGAGTTTGTTACATAATTCACATTAATAAGTCACTTAATTTAATTTAGTATTTTAAATAAATTTTTTTTATTAATTGATTTAAAAAAAAAAAGGCCCTACCGAATCGACCGACCGGACCGGTCGGTCCGGTCCCTATGGGGTGTTCGGTCCAGTCCGGTGATGGACCGAAAATATTCGGTCCATCACCGGACCGGACCGAACCGGACCGGACCGACCGGTTTATACCCCTACTTTTTAGTAGAAAATAACAGTATTTATATCTATTATCTAAAATCTTGCTATGCCTATTAATATTTTAGAATAAAATAAATATTAACATAGAACAATAGAACCTGACTTATCTAATTATGACCTTCACAGCTTGTGTATAAAACTGTTAACCTGTACAGTAAAATAAAGTGTCTTAATATTAATTTTCAAAATCAAAAAATAAATTATAAATAAGAGGAATTGAAAGAAATAGAGAAATAAAGTTAGAAAAAAAAAAAAAGAGTCAAGAATGAATACATAGCCCAGCTGGCAGTAAGTTGAAGAAAGAGACAGAAAAAGAAAAAAGAAAAACCGGGTATGGATTTTCTAGAGAAGGAAGGAAATTAAAATGTTTAAAATCATTGCATAAATCACGGTGTGAAAAAGACCAAGTACTGTATGAAAAACAAAGTCAAGGAAGAATACATATATGGCCCATTGGTCATGTGAAAGTTGGTACTGTAGGGGTGGGCACGTTCGCCCCGCCGTGCAGGACAAGATACTGGCGGTAACGAAAATTATGAATTTTCTAAAAAATAAACAAAAATTGTTTAAAATCATTGCATAAATCACGGTGTAAAAAAAAGACAAGTATGGAATCGGAAGCCCGAAAACTTTTTTATTTTTGTTTTTCTTATCATTATCTTCATGTTTTGATGATCTAACGACTTCACACAAATCATGACGTGGGAATCGAGTTATGTATCCATAAGTATGGAGGCTAGCTATGGTAGGATGGAATTAGAGCATGTATGTCTCTATATATTTGAAATTTAATATTACTTTTGGGAGGGGCCAACCTCATAATTAATAGAACAAATCCAGAAGACATATATATATTCAGTCAGTCTAAGGTGATGGTACGTTTGGACGCAGACCTGAATATAGCCGGCCTGGAGGCATAAGGTAGAGGCAAAAATGGTTATACAAGCTCACAGACCAAAGATCAGCTTCAATCTTAAACCTCTCATGGTATTGCTTCTTTGCATGGGAGTAACAGTAACCATGAATGTCGAGGCACAAAGACGTCTTCCTGATGATGAAGGTAAACAATTCATGGATAATAATACTATATATATAACTGATTATTTTGTTTTGAAAATTATCGATTAATTTCTGAGTTGTTTGATGAAGTTATTAACAGCTTAATTTAGGGCTTAATTTCTCTCTCTCTCTCTCTCTCTCTCTATATATATATATATATGCATGGGAGATCAGAAGGGTCACCCCTAGCTATATTTTGAGACCGGCCTTCCATTTATCAGTAGGGCTAACTCAAGTTTTTCGACCTATATATCCGATAATCAGTTTGGCAGAACTACTGTGTTCGGCTAAAATCCCTAAAACTCAAGTTTTTAACATCTTTCTCTGAGATAGATTTTATTACAATTCATTCCCATGCCCCCCAAACAACAACAGAAATAGAAAAGAGAATAATTTTATAAGTTTGCGTTCCAAATTAGATTTTTCTAGTTCCGCTTCCGCCTTTGTCGTTAATCAATATATATATATATATATATATATATATATGAAAAATGTTACTTTGCTCGTTCTGTTTATCTCCTCATTTTGACCCCTCATATATTTTAATTTTTTTTTTTTTACATAGTAGTTAAGGAAGTGATTATTAATGTATTGATATTTTCTTTATATTTTTTTAAAATGTTTTAAAATGTTAAAAAAATAGAGTAATTCTACATATAACCGTGAAGTGCGTAAACGTCGTGTAACCGCTTTGAAAAAGAATGGGGTCTACTATTAAAAAATTAATTTTTTTAATGTGGGTCTCATGTTTTATTCACTTTTTTCAAAGCGATTACGCGACGGTTGCACAATTTACGGTTGTAAATATATTTTCTCATATATATAATATAAAAAATTCTATATACAACAATATTGTTGCATCTCCGCTACGGCATCGGCGTCCACGTGTCAAAACGAAAACAACGCCATTTTTTTATGTAAACCGAATCCTCTTCGTTTCCCCTTTCCCTTTTTGGTTTTTTCTTTACTTCGATTTCTTCTCCACCTTTCCTTCTCCGAATCCCCCTTTCCCCCCAGATTAACAACGTATAAAGCGGCTCTTCTTGCAAGGAACAATCACCTAGACCATTAAATTGAATCTCTGAGCACTGACTGAAAGCTTTGGCTAGGATGCATTCATAGTACTACCAAGAGATGTAGTTGAGCCTAGACGCATACCAGCAGTTGGAAATGCAAACGACCAATCATCTGCGGCAGCAAGTGCAGAACTGCTCTGTTCAATTCTTTTTAAGTTGGTGTTTAATGCCTGTTCAACACGGCCTAAAGAGTCTCAAAAGGACAGGAGATAGCAGATTGATCTGGCTCAATGTTTGCCTCTTTTTGGTTTCTTCTGCTATACTTTCCGCGTCCTCCAAGGCTACCAACGATTCATCCACTCTTCTCTCAACCAACAGGACTTCAAGCGTGTCCAAAAATTCTAGTAACCAATTTTCTATCTTGGAAAGTTCCTTATTCTCGTACAATACTTCCTCTGGGGGGAAAGGGAGAAGGGCAAAGGAACCGAAAGGGCCAGAGGTCAAGGGGATTCAGAGAAGGAAAGATGGGGAAGAAATTGAAGGAAAGAAAAAACTATAGAGGGAAAGGGGGGAAACGAAGGAGGGATTCGGTTTACATCAAGAAACGATGCCGTTTTTGTTTTGCCACGTGGACGCCGATGCCGCGGCGAGAACGTAATGCGATTGTGTATAGAATTTTGAGAGAGAGGATGATAGACAGATGACGATGCCAGGATGCTTATCCATTTCAACGGTGAAGTTGTCTTATCTTCTACTAGTCTGTCTCTTTATCCACTTTCACTATCTCTGTTTCCTTCTATCTTACCAGATGCTCTCATCTCCATGCTTTATCTTTGTTTTGTTCTGTTTATCTTGAGCTTCTTTCTTTGTTCTATTTTCAGATTTGTTTCTTTCATCTTTGTTCTCCTCTGCCCGCTTCTCATCTCTACTCTCTCTTTCTCTCATCTCTGCTCTCTCTCTCTCCTCTCTCTTCATCTCGATCTCTCTCATCATCTCCGCTCTCTCTCTCATCTCGATCTCTCTCTCATCTTCACTCTCTCTCTCTCATCTCTGCTCTCTCTATCTCATCTCTGCTCTCTCTATCTCATCTCGCCCTCGCCCTCTCTCTCCTCTCTGCTCTCTTTCTCTCATTTTCGCTCTCTCTCATCATTTCTCTCATCCATCTTTAATTTTAAATTTAAGAAATGTGTGGTGTAGATTTTGATACATAATGTATGTAAAAATGGCTGCTATAAATAGTGACTTCTCCCAATAATATTTCATTTATTAAGGGTGAAAGAAAAGGAAAAGGTGTTCACATCGGAAAATTACAACTTGCCACTATTTGAACTTCAACGGTACGGCACAAGTGCACATTATGACTGGCCTACAAATTTATTTTATTCCTACTTTTTGTCGGTGGATGTGAAAATAGCCGTGTCCATTAATTAGAAGAGTCGTGCGCGTGTAGTCCGATAAATTTTTCCATTGACTCTTTTTTTCATATATATTTTTTATATTTTTAAAGATTTAAAAAATTTACAATATTATTAAAAAAACATTTTCTTAATATAAGTAAAAAAAAAAAACCTATCGAGACCTACTATTGGGACAAATCTTCCGTAGATTTGAGTGGTTTAGTTTGGTAGATCTCATCTTATATAATCATTATATTTTTTTTAAATTTACACATAAAATATAATTAACAATTCAATTTTTTTAAATTTTTAAATAAAAATTATATTAAAAAATTATATCTTAAAATTTTTTATTCAATTTTCAACTTTTATATCATCTCATCTTATCTATATAGCCAAATGAAATAATTAGAATGTGTTTAGAAAGAAAAAAGATTCCACACATGTTTGGACAAGATATATAATTTTGTCAATAGTATTTCTCTAAAATAATTTTAGTAAAGATGTTTTATTGATTTGTTAAAAAAAAGTCAAAAAAGTATTATTAAGATAAAAAAAATATTATTTTTATTTTGAAGGTTGAAAATTTTATATTAGCCTGTTTGTTTGTTTTAAAATTTTTGAATTTTTTTATTTTTTTTATGATTTGATAATTATTAAGTAATGATTAGATAAAAGTGTTAAAAATTTAAAATGAAAAATATTTTGTATTTAAGTAATGTTGGAGCCCTAAAAAGGTCTCTCGATGAATGTTTCTTGTCTCTTACATCACCTCTATCGTGGTCGTAGTGCACTGCATATCAAATATTCAACTTTTTCATCTAATCATTACAGCTTTTCAAAAATCTCATATAAAACACAAATAATAATTCATTTTTTCATATCTCAAAATAAAAATAATATTAAAAAATTAAATTCTAATAATCTTTTAATTTTATAATATTTTTATTTAATTTTTTTTCTCTTTTTTCTCAAATCCCAATAACACATTTTAACTCAAACTATTTTATTAATTTTTACAAACTATTTGATAACTATTCACATAGGGCTCTGTGTCAAAACGTCAAAACGTGGCCTTAGAAATAGCCGCAGTATTTACCAGTACTGGATACAATAATAAGGGTCTGTGTGATTCTTCCATAATGAATTTGGTCATGCGTTTTGCAGTCGAAGCCCTTAAACAAATAGCCGAAGAGCTGAGGAAGAAGGACTGGACTTTCGATGAAGATCCATATTGCATCAATGGCACAATTACTACTTGGGAAAAACTGACGTCGGGGCGGCCAACAACTACTAATTACGACAATTCTATAAAATGCGATTGTAAATTCCCTGGTGGTGTTTGTCACGTGGTTAAACTGTACGTACGAAACCTATCTTCTTTTTTTTTTTTCCTTCCTTCCTTCTAAGCAAGCAAGTATATTTCATTAAAGAAGATGATACAAGAGGAGGGATTGAGGTTCCCCAACAAACACCCCAAAACAATAATAACAGTATAAAGTAGTGGATAAAAAAGAAAAAAAATAGATTTTTACAACTAATTTCTTGGTCGTCACCTATATCCTACAAAGAGGACGCCGTTTTAAAAGACGGAAATAAGTTATTCGCAAAAAATTGTGAACAATGGAACTACCGTTGGAAGCGGTAGAACCTCCATTGAAAGCAGTGAGTGTGGCGGGTGCACTGTTGCTTGTTGTCTTAAGATGATTTTTTGAGAGATTCACAGTCCCTTCTTCGAGATCACGGTTTAGTGAAAGCGATAACATAGTGAAAAAATCAGCATCAGGTGGACTGGTCTGCTGATCATCATTCTGGCGCTCTTGTGATGGCGCATGGCAACCACGCGCCAGTGGGATGGAGACGAGGTGACCCAGATCTGGAAGATCTCGGCGAGACAAAGCTGTTGGAGCGGCACGTGTAGCCGTCGAAAGTGTTGTTGAGCGAAGTCACGTGAAGAACAAGGGCGGAAACAAGCTTTTCGTGAGGGCCAAGCGCAGTGCTTTTTGGCGCGACATCGCTCCATCCCAGAAGATCGGCGGTTGTAAGATGGGGGTGGTGGGGTGTGTGTAGTCGGATGGCGGCCAGAGAGCGGCAAATTTGATCAAAACAAAACCAGTGGAGGGAAGAGGGAAAAAACACTACCTTAAAAATGTATATACAATGCGGAAATTGAAAGGCGAAGGAGAGGAGGCTGAGAGACACAACTCCACCCTCCTCTCTAGGAATGGCTCTCACAGAGAGCATAGGTTTTCTAAAGAGAAGACAGTGACTCTCTCTCTAAGAAAAAAGAGACTCTCCCTTGTATCTTGTTGGTGAATTTTTTTTTGGATAAATTAATTTTTCTTAATACAAAATTAGTAAAATTGCATAAATAGTTATACTTAAAACGTCTCTAAACATAGTCTTTTGGACTCACAAAATTGCTAATGTTCTTCGAAACAAATTAATGGATAATGATGTCGCAGGTCCATATTACATCTATTCGGGATCTGTGCTGTCTGAATTTTTTCTAAGCTAAATGAATTTCGAAGTCGGAAATTGCACCATGGATCTGACATCTTGTCATTAATCCTTTGCTTTTAACTATATATCCTTGTCATACAGACATCTTAAAGGGCATGATCTTTCTGGTGTGCTTCCAACATCCCTTGTGAAGCTGCCTCACATAACGACGATGTAAGTAAAGTAACCAACTAATTAATTAATATCTGAAAGAATAAAAATATTTATAGTTCAAATCTAATTGCACGCTTTCCTCTTGGTTTCAGTGATTTGACTCAAAACTATCTTACTGGTACAATTCCATCCGAATGGACTTCTCTAAAGTTGGAAATTCTGTAAGTATTTTATTGGGATCCTTTAATATAACACATTATATTACATTAATCACTCATAACTTTTCAATTAATGCTCATTCTAGTTGAATTAAAATAATTGGCTACAGGTCCACTTCTGTAAACAAGTTATCGGGAAGAATTCCAAGCTACCTGGGAAAAATTACCACTCTTAGACATTTGTATGCTCTTTTATTTGGAAAAACCGCACAATAGATTGATTTTTGTTTTCTCGGTTTTCAATTTGACGAAGACTATTATTTGTATTTACAGGAGCATAGAGAACAATTGGTTTTCTGGAACAGTTCCCCCTGAGATTGGGAAGTTGGTGAACTTGGAGAAACTGTTAGTATTTTCACCTATCCTCTTGTTCAATGATTTATGTATTCAAATAACACTAATTTGGACTGGTCTGTAAAGACAAATGAATTCAAGCTGTTTGTAAAAAAGTCCCACAAACCGTGAGTCCATGCATGAGAGCCTTCCAATATATATATTTTATGTACAATGAAGTGAAAGAAAATAAAAGGAAACTAATTAACTAGCCTTTTACAAAAGATTTGTGTTGAATTTTTCCATATAAAGCATGTGTAGCTTTTGTGTTATTGACGTGAATCTGGTTGGCTTGAGTCTCGGTTTCCATAGAGGGATTAGCAGCAATTATGTTGTGGATGTGGGTCTCGGTTTCCATAGGGGGGAGCTGGAGCCGTTAGGGTGAAATGGGTCTTAGTTTCCATAGAGGAAATTGTAGCCGTTGGGGTTATTTGAGTCTGAGTTTCCATAGAGTGTAGCCGTTGAGTCTTTCTGATCGGTGGCATTATCTTCAATAGTCTGAATTTCCCATTTGGTGGCTGCAGTATCCTCAACGCTAACTTCCTCACTGGAGAGTTGCCAGTCGATCTCACTTATCTCACAAACTTAACTGAACTGTGAGTGGTTGTAAGCCATTTGTATTCTGATACTAATTTTACATGTTTTCTTGGGAAAACACATGTTTGGATGTTACTCAATCTTGTTTCTGCCTTGACCAAATGCAGTAGGATTAGCAGTAACAACTTCACTGGAAGAATACCTGATTTTTTCAATAGTTGGAAAAAGCTTCAGAAATTGTATGTATTTTCTTTTTCTAAATATATCATTTAAATGTCTTCTAGTTGAATATTCTAATGAAATCTAACAAAAGAGAATTATGCTGTTAATAGAGAGATCCAAGCTAGCGGTCTCACAGGGCCCATTCCTCAAAGCATTTCTGTCTTGAGTAATTTAACTGAGCTGTAAGTTCTATTGTCTAAGGGTTCTTTAGCTGTAAAATCTATATGATTTCTTCCTTTTGTACTCAAATTAATAAGATTTATTGCTTAAGACAATAACTGTTGTGGATGATGCAATTTTGTGCAGAAGAATTAGTGACTTAATTGGTGAGGGTTCAATATTTCCGAACTTAACTAGCATGACAAACATGAATAGATTGTAAGTCATCTTCTACCACAAAATTTTAAGAACTGCAGCAATACAAAGTCATAGCATTTTTGCTTAGAGATGATGTTCTTCAACGTTGCAGGATGTTAAGGAGCTGCAATCTCTCGGGACAAATTCCGGGATACATATCAAAAGAAATGCCAAATCTCCAAACTTTGTAGTTCTTCTGTACCTTTTTGTTTGTCTCATTTCTATTTCTAATGAAAGAAAAACCAAAGTGGGTTGTGTGCATTATACCACTCTCTGCGATCGCCCTAAAAACAAGCCAGCAACATGCAATGATCAATGTCATAAAAGACTTTAGTGTCTCTACCCTTCCGCCAGTTAGTTTTGGGTTGACAGACAAACTCAGTATGGTTCAATCATTATAATTTCATAGATTAGTTTTGGGGTGTGTCTACAACTGCTGTCTGTAATTGCGTGGTGCGAAGTTGAGTTCTATCAAATTCTGAATTTGTCTTCCCTAATATCAATTTTTTTTTCACGAGTACCAATTTCGTTCTGCTGGATTGACAGCCAACAATCCAACACATAACTCGAAACTCCAGATACTAGGAGACACTGCTAATTAATTATCTTCATTGAGAACGTTGTTTTTTTTTTTTTTTTTTTTCTGTTTTGGGTAGCATAAGTACTAATATATGTTCGTACTAATTAGATTTTTTATGGTTCTACATTTTTTTTTAAAAATTTCCTTCTTATTAAGGATGTTCCATACTCTTGAATAAAGATTTTTCTCATTCTTTACTGGATTTGAGATCTCACGTTATAATGAGGTCATGTACTTCTCGATCTCTTTTCCTTCCCTCATTCTTTAGCTGTACTTTAAGTTATATTCTCTCCCTACCAGGATAGTGTCCTTATTTCTTTCTTCCGGATCATTAATATTTATCCTATTTTTTTAATATTCTGTTCCTTTTAGAAAGCAGTTATTTAGGGTTGTATTTGTTTTTTGCTAGGCTCCTATCTGCAGTTGTCAATTTCTATGAACAACGTGTAGTTTTTGTTAAGCTGTCGTCTCAGCAATAAATTATAACGTTTTCATTGGAAGGAAATGTCCATTAGCTTACTTATAGAACGTGTTCTGATCGAGCGAAAAACATTTTCCTGTATATATATATTTTGTCTTCGTGATTCTATCTTTAAACCACATTAATCTCTACGCAATTTTACTGTTCGTTTCTACACTGACAACTTTATAATTATATCCCTGCAGAGATCTGAGCTTCAATAGATTGGAAGGAAATGTTCCAGAGTTTGATGATAGAGCAAAGTTGCAGCACCTGTATGTGTTGATTCAAAATCTAGCTATATTTCGGAGAAGTTTTAATAAATAATGAACAAGTACTACTAGGTCAAATTAAACATACAAAGGGACAAAGATAGGTGACATGATTTGGCTTTTTCGTTCCATGCCTTATCAGAAAAGATGCAAGCTGAGATTTCACTATAACCAAACAGATCGTTATCTATATATCTATAACTATAGCCTAGCTTCCATCTATCTGTTCTAGGAAGCAGTTTGAAAGAAATATAAAATCATGTATATTAATTCATGGGAGCATGAGGCATAGAGGCCTTTAATTCCTGTAGCTGTGGTTCTGTAGAAGCCGTACGTATGTAGGAATATACATAGGGTTATGCTACAGCTCCCGCTGGGAGCTCTGGCTAGGCTTAGCATGTACTTTTCTGTGTATTTTTTTAATTTATTTTTTATATAAATGTTTTTTACACTTTTAAATAATTTAAAAAAATAAAATAAATTTAAAATATTATTAAAAAATACTTCCTTAATCAGAAAGTAAAAAAAAATATTAAAAAATACTTATTTAATCACGAAGTAGAATAAAATATTTAAAATATTTATTTAAATATTTAAAATTATTAAAAATATCTATATAAAAAAAACTAAAAAAAAAAAATATAAAAAAACACTAGAGCCCAGCGGGAGCTCCCAGCGGGGCATCTAGCATTTTCCATATACATATTAGGGAATTATTTTGGTTGTTGTTCCCATATTATAAGTATTCCACCCTGTTAGTGCATCCCATTTAATTTCTTACAATAACTTCTTAGAGAGTTCTATGCCACCATCTTATCGAGACACACTGTGAGAAAAACTTCGCCATTTTTAATCTAAATTTCAGCCTACCTGACTAGTACTGCATACTCTGTACTTATTTTTAAAGATTTCTTGGTTTTCTAATTAAGCTGACTATTTAATTTCTTGTTTCATCAGAAATTTATTTGAAAGCTTCTCCGGACAGGACTCGTAAGTTTCTAAACTTGTGAACTTAATTACAATAATAACCATCTTGATTTCCTTTTACTTTGATTTTGCCAACTTTTTCCCGTTTCCATTATACTTTTTCATGAGCTCATCATGCACGCCCCTTTCTTGTACTGTTTAACCCAAATATAGATCAGTTGGCGAGTGCCCGAAGAACCTTCCTTGTTTAAAAGGTAACTATATATACCCTACAATCAGATTTTAATAATCCAATCGCCAAGCTTTCCTCTTTAGAGTAATGCCAGGTATAAAGGTATGCAAGCCTAGTAGTGGATATGAGCACCTTTATAAAAAGTTGGCGAGTCCCACAAAAAAAGAGTAGAATCTAATTCCTCTTTTTATTAAAAGACTTGTACAATTAAGATTTGCATGAACTTGCACTAATCATTTTTTGATTTCCAGTCTGTCCTGTGCAAGTTTGATGTAAATCATTTTAAAGTGAGACCACAAAATAATTAGTGGGATTAGGCTTTACTTCTTTACTTTTTGTCATAAAAGGGAATTGCATGCAGCTTATACACCCTCTAAGACCTTGTATCTAACGGTGAATCTATGATGTTTGGTCCTATATATCCTTAATTCCTAAATTAAAAGGATGTTGTTTGTGTGTAGACTGGAATTCAGTGCATATAAATTGCGGTGGAAACGAAGTCAGTATTGGAAACATTGAATACGAAGCAGATCTAGATGCATCAGGTGCGGCAAGATTTTATTGCGCCGGAGAGAATTGGGGATTCAGTTCCACTGGAAATTTCTGGGATGTTAATGCCAGCTCGATTGCATACATAGCAAATAATGCGTCAATACTCGGAATGAACAGCCCTGACTTGTACACAAGCGCACGACTCTCTCCTCTTTCTCTCACGTATTATGCGCGTTGCTTGGCAAATGGAAAATATACCGTCACGCTACACTTTGCAGAGATAATAATAAGAGGAAACAAATCATTTTGCAGTCTTGGAAGACGGATTTTTGATGTTTATATCCAGGCAAGAAATTTAAATCAATGCACACACACACATACATATAACCCAGATTTATCGAGTTGAAATAATTGTTACAGGGAAAACTGGAGTTGAAGGATTTTGATATTGAAGATACTGCAGGAGGGGTTGACAAACCTTTAGTTAAGAAAGTTAACGCAGTTGTGAGTAACAAAGTCTTACATATCCGCTTTCATTGGGCTGGCAAAGGGACAACAAATGCCCCAACAAGAGGAACATATGGTCCTCTCATATCGGCTATCTCTATAGAAAATGGTAATAATTTCCGAGGAGATATATAATAAATTCTTATTAGATTGATGACAAAACTAAAGAATAAATAAATTCACATTTGATAGATCAGTACTGGAGCTGGCCCATTTGTTCAATTCTGCAGATAATCCCCCTGATAATGGCAAAATTACCACTATATTCATTGTGGCTGGAGCTTTAGTATCGGTGCTATTACTCATTCTAGGCATTCTTTGGTGGAAAGGCTGCATAGGAAACAGGATTTCAAGGGAAAAAGGTAATCAATACTTGCATGTTTTAATTTATATTACACAGATAGATTTCTTATTATTTTTCTTCTTCTTCAACTATTGCAAATTAAATTGCATGAATTGAGTTGAGATGTACTTGTACAGAGATTTTGCAAGGGCTCATGCATTCTTGCAATTCCTAGTTTTTTGCCCAGATGAAGATTACTCATCTGTTCGTAGTAGACACCTTGCAAAGTAGCTATATAATTAAATATAACGAATAATACTTCTCATGAATTGGAGTAGACACCTTGCCCCCACAATTCTCCTCTCCTTTTTTCTTCCTTCTTTTTCTCTTCTTCTTCGTTTTCTTTCAACCAACTGGCACAACTTTCTTTCTTTGTTCTGGTCTCTTCTTCTTTCTTTTCTTTCTTCTTAATTTGCTTCTTACTTTTTCTTTTACATAAACCGAGTATGCTTCTTTCTTCTAAGTTTTCTCCCCCTTTCTTCTTCTCATTTCTTACATCTCGGTCTCTATTTAACAAAGCTCTAATCTTCTTTCTTCTGCTGGTTCGGCATGTAAAGGGGTTGATCTATATTTTTTGAAGTTTATCTATGAGTTCTATTGGTTTATATAGATTATCATTTTTTTTTACTTGATTTGATTAGAACCGAGCTAATCTCAAGTAGAAGAACAAAGAAGGGTCTTTGTTTCAAGCAAACAGAGACCCTGAGTTTCTGGGTGTTGATTTTCTTGTTTGCGATTTGGAGACTTTTGGAACTTTTGTGGTTTTGATATTGATTTTGGGCCAATATGTGGACGGGCTGGTGAAAAATCAGTCTGCTCGAGCAACGAGGACAGATGAAGTGATAGGGATGAATGGTGGGGGGCTAAATGGCCTGCCGCCTAGCCGGGGACAGGGTGTCAAAAGGGCAGCTACCAGCCTATATAGGACGAGAAGCAACCCTACTCATCACAATCATCCCATTGCAGTGCCGCACCACCACATGGCATTATTACTACGTTGGTCTAGATAAAAATTTTAATGACAAAATGAAAGCACTAGTCATATCTATGCTTATACTCCAAAAGCATTGATCAAGATTATAATTGAAATTTCTTGGATTCATTGTAAAGTTTAGTTCCACTTATTAAGAACTAAGCTAAAACCTTGCACTCATGCACCTGATCTCTGTGACAGTTCATACCCATCTAATGTGGGAATATGGACTTAACCAATCCGGGACATTACAAATCAAATATGTACAAAGAAAGTAATAGAGTGAGAGGGAAGAAATTGCAAATTTAAAATTTGAAATATCTCAAATTCACAAGAGAATTACTTTTTGTGATACTATTCGTTTATGTAAAATGATCTTAGCTTTAAAGGTAACAAGAACCAAAAAGCACACGAGGAAATGCAACCATCATGGTCTAACTCGGGGAGAGAGATTTATACTCAAGATAGACTCTGCAACCTTTAAGCTAACCTAGGAAATTAACCCACGCACTTGGGCAATAATGAATGTCGAACTCACACGTTGTTTCTAATTTTCTATACCTATTCGAATTCGGGCTGAGAATTCAAAGAATCCCAATTCCTTTTGCATCTTGGATTTTGAAATTGTGTACACTTGTGATTGTTGAGCAGATGTAATAAATATAGTGACTTTGCACTGCATGTGTTTGGTCTCATTCTCTCTCATGTCATCTAACTATTCAAGAGGCACAAAATATATAGAAATGAAATATCATTCCACTCATTTATAAGATACAATATTATCACTAGCCTCACATTTTTCATTCCTTTCGCAGATTTGAAAGGATTAGATTTGCAAACAGGTTTTTTCACTTATAGGCAAATCAAAGCTGCCACTAACAACTTTGATGCTTCAAACATGATTGGGGAAGGTGGTTTTGGATCTGTATACAAGGTATTCGAAAACGTAATTCTTCATGCATTTAGGTTTTTTATAAAAATTCTCTTATCTGTCCATGATACAGAGCTAAAGACATCTCTCAGTACATAATCACATACATACCTAAATATGCATATTTTTTTTTTCTTTTGAAATGCAGGGTATACTATTAGATGGTACTATAATTGCAGTTAAGAAACTTTCTTCAAAATCAAGTCAAGGAAATCGTGAGTTTGTGAATGAAATAGGCATGATATCTACTTTACAGCACCCGAATGTTGTTAGATTGTATGGAGGTTGTGCTGAAGGAAATCAACTCTTCTTGGTATATGAATACATGGAAAATAATAGCCTGGCTCGTCCTTTGTTTGGTATGCTTAATGTTTTTATATAGTATTTTATGTCGAATAAGGATAGCAACCTAACAATGTGGATGGTTTTATGTTAAGAATATTGTTAGGATGGTTTTATGTTAAGAATCAAGTTGACATGAACTCCCCCATTCGACTTTCTACGAAAAATGCAGGTCCAGAGAGATACCAATTAAAATTGGACTGGCCTACACGGCAAAAAATATGCGTCGGCATTGCAAGAGGCTTGGCTTTCTTGCATGAGGAATCAACACTGAGAATTGTTTACAGAGACATTAAAACTACAAATGTGCTATTGGATTCGAATCTTAATCCAAAGATTTCGGACTTTGGTTTGGCAAAGCTTGATGAAGAGGAAAAAACCCATATCAGCACCCGAGTTGCTGGAACCATGTATGCTTTATCTTTTCTTCTTTCCTTCAATTTTGAGTATATTTTTATTCTATTTTTCTTTCCTATGTTTCCTCCCAAGTGATTAACTAGGAGTTAATTAGGAACAAATGTTGATCACCAAGCATTTAAAGGTTCTGCATATTAGAGATGTTCCTATTATATATGGAAGTGCTATAGAAACTCTAGGACTCTGTATTTGGTAAGTTTAATGTAGAAGTTGTCTATTTGCAACACAAGTTTGCCTGAAGAGAAATTGATAGCTATAGGAATTGTCAATCGGTATTCATGATTAATTGTGAGTAGTCTTGTCATAAAACATATTCAAATTAACAATCTTCTAAGTTTCTTTTATGCTTGAAGAGTACTATAGAGAGAGAGAAGAGAGAGAGAGAGAGAGAGATACACCATCTGATTTCCTATGTTGTGGTCGTTACTAGTTAAAAATATTCCAATAATCTTCTCTAGTGGAGCTGACGGTGACCAGAAATTCTAGAGATTTAATAATGTAATACCTCATATTGAATGATTAGTGATAAGGGTAGGTGGTGTATGAGATCACACATTACTCGAGAAGGAGAAATTCTTTCTCTTTATAATATTTCAATGGAACTCTAATTATATTATTGACTAGCCTTTTAAAGTATAGGCTATGTGGCTTAGGCCTTCCGTTGATGTGTTACAGTATCCAAGCCTTTCTCAACCAGAAATGACTTGAGTTATGCCACCTACGACGGAAAACCTCGACGAGGACGTTGGGAATGTAAGTGGGAGAGATTGTGATACCCCATATTGAATGATAAGTGATAGTGTAGGGGGTGTTTGAGATCTCACATTACTTGAGAATGAAAAGTTTTTGCTCTTTATAATAGTTGCAATAGAGCTCCAATAGTTATCACCATTCCACCAACAACATAGTTTTGTATCTTTCATATAAAGAATATTTCACTCTATTGTCGTTGCCTTAATGTTTGCATAATTGCGTGCTAAATAGAAAAGAAACAATATAATTTCATAACTAAATTTCTGTAGATGTTGGGTTTTGTTCAATATGGTAGATTAGACCTAATTCATATATACCCTGAAATATTAATCATAATAATGCAATCTTTGTCACGCAGAGGATACATGGCACTAGATTATGCATTATGGGGTATTTTAACATATAAAGCAGATGTCTACAGTTTTGGGATTGTCGCATTGGAAATTGTTGTAGGGAAGAGCAACATGAAATTTCAACCAAATGAAAGTTATGTATGTCTTCTTGATTGGGTAAGATTGATCAGTAGTCATTCCATGTACCAAAACTGGTCATCTTGATGATGATCTATTGGTTGAACACAAACTAAACAAGATTGAAACAATATGTTGTGTACGATTAGCTACTTCATAATTATCGTCTATTGATTTGCTAAGATTTCATGAGTGCATATTTCAGGCTCTTGTTCTACAACAAAAGGGTAATCTAGTGGAGCTGGTGGATCCAAAGTTAGGCTCTGAGTTTAAAATGGAGGAAGCAATTAGAATGATCAAAGTAGCTTTACTATGTACAAATCCATCTCCAGCTCTTAGACCCACAATGTCTGCAATAGTAAGCATGCTCGAAGGCCAAACAACTGTTGATGACGTTATTATGGATCCAAGCTTATATGGAGACGAATACAAGTTTAGAGCTTTAAGAGAGCAGCTCGTTCAAGGCCAGCAAGAATCGATGGGTTCAATTGGAGTTGAGAGTCGTATTCGTTCATCAAATGCAACATTGACCGGAACTTCTTCTTCTACATCAACCCAGAATCTTTATGATCCAAGTAATTGTGATAGTAATGGTAGCAAAATATTTTCTCCTTCATGCAAAATGCTTTATGTAACAAATTACTAACTAATGCAGGGAGATTCGGGAATGATCATGTTGAGTTGGCAGACTTTTCATTGATAGCATTGGACTACCTCTAGAAAACTGTTTAGTGCAAATATGGCAAGAAAATGTGAAGATTCCTCAGATTGGGGCAATATTGCGCACGCGTTTGTATTTGGCCATAACTTTAATTACGAGTATCAAAATCGCACATATGACCCCAATATGGAAAGTTTCTTTCGGCGTGCATTGTGGTTACCAACTACGCTTGGTGGTTCCCATTTTGACCATTAATAAGTCGTTTTCCCTTTTGAATCTTTGATTTAAGTTATTTTTTTCCTTTTATGATAATGTTTTACTATCACTTTTGGAAATGACTCTTGCTCTCGTTTGGGCCAGATATTTTACAAGATACTTATTTTATTATGTATTTTCCTTCTTTGCATTAATTGGGAGTTTTTCCCTCTATTTTGCATCATTTCTCAATCTTAATCCCTAATTTTTGTGGATTAACTAGTCTGTGAATAATTCTCATTTTGCTCAGTGTTAGTTGGCATCAAAGCTTGAGCATTTTATGGGGTGATTAATCATCAATTTTCATGGCTGAGGGTGGAGATTGTAGTTGACATGGGTTGGTTCTGAATGAAGAAGTCCCTCACCGCGGTCATAATGTACAAAATGTGTTGATTCTGACTCTAATTTTGAGAACCCATATCACAATTGCGTTCTGTTTCGGGAGTACCATAGCATGGATAAGCATAATGGAGACCTAGGCTTTAAAGTTAAACCACCATAATTTGCTGGTACAATGTAGGCTAAGGGCTTCCTTGAAAAGTTAATCCACCATAATTTGACCCCTCAACTAACAATAGTTCAATTCCAGCCCCAAAATTTACCAAAATCCATAAACTACATATATATTCCATGAAAACTTGATTTATATCCTCCTAAATAACATTTTCATATAACAAACTCAAAATGAAAAGCTAAATCCAAGAATTTGAGTATTATCATACACTAATTGTGATTAAAGCGTCATGCCGCACTTGTGAAACTCAAACATGTTCATCTTTGTAAAACGAGAATAACCCACACAAATTGTAAACACCAGATATCAAGACCATATACTCAAAAGCATTCTTTATTTTTGTTGTGCATTTAATGCATAAACCAACAACGTAACCTAAGTTATAAACATAAACATGTCAAAAAATCTGTCCTTGAAATTATTGAGTCCAAATAACCATATAAAAATCAAAATGTGCATTGAAATAAACCATCTACACAATCAATCACCAAACTGAAACATGTACCAATTCTATGTTGTATTATAGGTTCTAATATTGTGGATCTCATAAAAAATCATTTCACCAAGTGATGTACTCCATTTCATGCTTAAATAGATCTCGACTCCTCATGCAACCCAATAAAAATCCAGTCTTCAAACAACATCAAAGCTCTAACGACCTATACCAACCATACATAAGTCAATCGAAATATATACCCACATTTAGCCTTTCATTAATTTCTACCATCTTAGATATTAACCAAAATCGCATGTACACACACCAAACTCATTTTAGAGACTCAAACCAAAATTATAGTCATCAATAGCTTCATTTCAAGCTCACCATTAACACATTTGTTTTTTTGGAAAGAGGATGGTACCTCCAGTCTTTATTGATAAGCCCTCACTTTTGGTTGAGGAATATCATGGTTACAAAATATTCCAAAGAAATAAACTTATTACCCATCAACCATAAACAATAAACATAAAAAATAACCAACACCCAAGAAACTTACATTAACAAAGACGTAACTTCATCAACACACAAAAGTCTTTTATATGTTGATGCAGTCTGCTGCAGTTTGCCCAGCGACATCAGAACGGACTAGCACACCTCATCAGCGGAAAATAGTTTTCCTTCCATCCTCCCCTTACATCTACGATGCCACAACCTCCAAGTAATAATACAAGGAAGAATTCCCAGTATACTACCAGCTTGCGAAGAGTGGGATGCTAGCCTAGAAAACAACAAAACCATATCAAACCATGCTCTGTTAGGATCATAAGGAATTCCCAAAATAGTAGAAAATCTTTGCCAAACCACTGACGCAATATCACCCACCACAAGAATATATGATTCAAATCTTCAAAAACCCCCTCTCTCACTACAATCACATTTATTCAACGCTTTCCACATAAGAATAGAGATCTTTTTAGGCAAGGATGCATGCAAAACCTAAGAGGACCAACTCACCTCTGGAGCATGTACACGAATACAATCCCATACACTCTTCGTTGAAAAATGCCCATCATTGTTTTTAGTCCATGCTAAAAAATCCTGACCTGATTTATGGGATCCTTGATAATGGCAAATTTCATCTGCCCTCTCAATACCCACCAACCTGTCTAACTCATCAACATCCCAGCGATTTGATACCTTCAATTCGCACAACTTCAACTTCGGTTCGTCAATCACATGGAGCTCATCTGCAAGGGGTCTCCCCTTCATCCAATTATCAAACCAAAAAGACAACTTCCCTTATCGAATCTTTCATTTTGAATGATCTAAAACAGTTGGAATACAATTAATCACCATCTGCCAAAACCGTGTACCCTTCCTTGAATCAATCAAGGACACATGATTATCACCAATATATTTCGCACGAAAGAACCGACTCCATAAATCATCACCTGTCAAAAGGTTCCAAGCAAATTTCACTGGAAGAGAAGCTTGAACATCTTTAAAATTCCGAAGGCCAATGCCACCTTCCTCAATTGGTTTGCACATTTTCCTCCATGAAAACCATTTCTTTTTTTCCTTTCCCATCCTTCTCACCCTAGAAAAATGTACTTAATAAACGATTAAAAATTTTCAAAACTGATTTAGGAAGCTGAAGAATAGAGAGGAGATGAACGGGCAAACTTTCCAGAACATGCTTCAGTAAAGCTAGTTTACCCACAGCAGATAAAGATTTCATTTTCCATCCCCCAAACTTATCACTCACCCGGGAAATGAGAGGATCTAAATGTCTCTGAGACAACTTACCAGACACAATAGAAACCCCAAGATATGTAAAAGGGAAACAACGTTCTGCAAACCCAGTGAGTCGGAGGAGTTCTCTTTTCCGCCCAGAAGTAAATTGCTTGACAAAATAAACAAATGTTTTATCCTTGCTTATACGCTGACCAATCCAATGCTCATAAATCTCAAGTACTTTCATCAATTCTTTAACAGACTTTTTACTTCCATTAGCAAAGATGATAACATCATCAGCATAAAGAAGATGCGAAATAAGGGGCGTACCTCTTGGATGAGAGAAATTGCCAATCTTTCCACACATGAAATACTTCTTTAATAACCAAAATAGGACTTCCGTAATAATAAAAAGATAAGGCAAGAAGGACTCACCCTGCTTCAACCCACTATGTAACACCCCAGTCATGCTGCTTTACAAAATTTTGTGTTTATAGTAATGAAAAATCGTTTGGGATTACAAGTAAACTTTCTTATAAGAGAGTTTAGGCTTAAGATATTTTTGACGGAATATAATTTGGTTTTTAATAGGTTTAATAATTAGGTTTTAAAGTCCTTAATGGATCAAGTGGATGTTCATAAGAAAAATTTATGGAATAAGTGTATTTGTTTTAGGTGGAGTCGAGACCCAAAACTTTTAAGTAAAACCATACAATAACCCCATACAAGATCAGAGTCATGGGCCAAGCCTTTTTATTTATTTATTTTTTAGGCTAAAGAGCCCAGTCCCGTGTGAATACCCAGAACACGCCGCATGGTTCCATTTTCATGCATGCCCTTTTCATTCCCTTCCTCTAGTTTTCTCTTTACTATTTTTATCTTATATATATGTTAAACATCATCAACCCTAGGATATGTGCCGCTCTTTCCCCTCTTCATAGAAGGCCATTGTTTTCTCTACAAAACACCAAACTGAAGTGCTCGGTTTGCAACCAATGAACTGTCACCCGCAAAATCGATTCACGTGCCTCAACTCCACCAAACCTAGTCCGTGCCGGTACCTCAGCCACTCTGAGTTCACCACCCCAACTGTGCCCAGCCACACGAAGCTGCCACCCAGCGCCCTTGAAGCCTCTGTTTCAAGCCTTGTCTTCCTCTGTTTTTGATATCCGAAAACAGAGCAGTTCAGCCACCATAAGCCGTTGCACTCACCCTCCACCAAGAGCTCCACCACGTTGTGACCCCACCTCACGAAAACCACCATGGTTAACACCACCACGAGCCACCTCTCTCACAGAAAACCCAGCCGTTTATTCCCCTATTTTTAGCCACCTGAAACAGAGATCCACCCACCGAACCACTGCACCGCACCGCACCGCACCAGCCACTCGAAGTCGTCGCCACCCGCACGGAAAAGGGCGCCGGAATCCTACAACCCACCTCAGTCATAACAACCCCTCACGGTGAGTGTCTCTTTCGGTATACTCACTCTTTTCTCTCCGCCCCTCGATCGCTCACCCACCCTGTTTTTTTTCTCTCGTGCTCAGCCCAGCCCAACGACATCTCTGCCGCACTCCTGCCCGTCAGCCACGCCTCAACTGTCTCACCCGCCAGCCCCGTCGCGCCTTACCTCTCCACGCTTGCTTCGGTTTCCCGTGGGTGAGTCCCTGTCGTTGCTCACGTTTTGCTTCCACTGGTTTTTATTTTTGTTGTTGATAGCAGTTGCTTAAAAAGGAAATGTTGGGTCACGGGTAACCAAGTAGATGAAGGGTGTTATTACCCTTTTGCCCTCTTTCAGTTTGAATACGCGAACGGACTGTGTATTTTGTGTGTGAAACGTGGGTTGCATGCGATTTATTTATTTATTTGGACTTAGGCACGTGTGGGTTTATTTTGTTAAATTTGTATTTTTTGTAAGAGACTGATATTTTTAACAAAATAATTATTAAGTAAAAACTGATAAATTTTGGAACGAACAGTAAGTGCAAAATACTATTTTGAATCGTTTTAAAAGAATATATATATATTTTTTTATTTAAACAAAAGTACGATTTTTTTTTACTTATGATGATCTCAATATAGTTTTGTTATTTTAGTTTTATAAATTATGATAAGATCTCAATCGTGAATAAGTTGGAATTTAATGTTTTAGTAGGAGTTATTATGTTAGATATTGATAAGTTTAGAAAATGTTGTTGGTATTTTAGGAATAATGAAATTTTTGGGTTTGAGGAATTAAAAATGGATTATTTTAGAAGTTTTAGGCTTGAGTATCGAACTACAAGATTGATTGGAAATTTATGAAAATTTACGTGATTATCTTATAGGTGAAGATTAATATTTGTTCGGCACTTTTGAGAAAATTTTCAAAAAGCTAAGAAGTTCAGGTAAGCGGGGTTCCTATGCTACACTTTGCATAAAATAAAATGATCTAAGATTGATTTTAGAAAATATGCATTTTCTTTGTTATGAAAAGAAATTTTGAAAATGATCTCAGTTATTTGTTCTACATTACTCATACAATTTTGTATAACGAGAAAATATTTTCTGAAATGGCTAGTGTAGACATGAGCTTATTTTGATATTTTATTTCCGAACTGTGCAAAAGAGAGTGGATATGAAATTTGTGCATAAATTATAATTTTGTACTCTAATTCTGTTCTGTTCTGAAAATGTTATGTACTTTGATATGATACGATGTGATTTTTGAAACCTCTGGCATGACATTTTGTTTCTGTTCTGACCTTGCCATGAGTGTAAAATTGTGGCCTTTGTTTGGGTTGGTACCAACTTTTCTGTTTCTGGTGCACATACTTTGGAAACAAAATGGTTTTCTGCGTGGTATTTTCTATGTGTACACTCGTGGCTCCGAGAATGATAAGGGGAAGATTCACATTCTGTTTCTGCTCAGTTGGCCACCGGAGTTTTCACAACCCTACCATGGGGGTTAAATATGGAATTCCGTTTTGATATGATATTTCAGTTATGCTATGCCAAGGGAAATTTGAATAAGAATATTGTAAATTTTCGCTCTGATATTTTTGATAATATGTTCTGACTCTGCATTCTGAAAATAAAAAGTGCTTTGTTCTGCATTCTGAAATCTGTAAATGGTCCTGTTTGTATACTGGTATATGTTCTCTGCTTACTGAGTTGTTGATAACTCACCCCTATCTCTATAATATGTTTTAGATAATTTTTTATGCAACAATTGGAAATCAAGAATAGGGAGTACTTGCAAGTTTGTTGATCATAGAAGACTAAGTGCCTTAGGGTACAATGACTGTTGGAGAGTCTGTTGGTTAATATTGTATTTGGCTTTGGTATTTTGAGTAATGGATATTCCTAGTCCTTGTGAGAAAGTTTATGTTTATTAATGATACACCACTGATGTGCCCTTGTGTAGGAACATAGATATTTGTATTGAACAAATAGGTTATTATGTTATGGAAACTCTGGTTTATTTTAAAAGTATTATTTGGAAATGATTTTTAGGTGATATGAGTTAACTATCAGGACCCTCAAGTTCGAGGCATTACACTCTATCACCCTGGAAAAAACCACGTGATGTCCCATACATCATAATAGAATACCAAGGAGAAGAAATACAATTTCTGATCAACCCACACACTGAGTCTGAGAACCCAACCACTGCCAAAACATGCAATAGAAAATCCCATTTCACCCATCATAGGCCTTAGCCATATCAATCTTAAAAATAACATTCTCACTTGTGGCCTTTTTGTTAATAAAATGAACCATTTCTTGTGTTAAATTGATATTATAAAAAATTTTCCTTCCTGGGATAAAAGTATTACGCTCAGTAGAAATCATAGAGGGTAGCAAATGAGACAGCCGATTAACTAAAACCTTAGTACAAATTTTATAAAATACTGAACATAGGCTTATGGGCCTAAATTTATCAAAACCTGTCGGTTGAGGAACCTTAGGAATAAGCACCACAAAAGAAGTCGTGTAAAACCTCAAAAGAGGAACACCATGGAAAAAATCCCTTATCGCTTCCACCACCTCCTAATGAACAATCTTCCAACATGTACGATAAAACCCAGATCCAAAGCCATTTGATCCCGGACTACTCTCAATAGGGATGCTAAAATATGCTTGTTTAACTTCTTCTACCTTAGGTAATGCACACAAATGGAAATCTTTCTCCTCCGATATAACCTTATCAATCAACCCTCCCAACTATGGAAGCTCCACTCGAGTAGAATGCCCCAAGAACTTCGAAAAATATGAAACCACACCATCATGAACCTCCTGAGGAGAGTATAAAACTACTCCATTTTGAAGCTTCATCTCCAAAGCCTAAGACTGCTTTCTCCTTTTAAGCAAAGTACGAAAATAACAAGAATTTTAATTTCCTTGCTTTAGCCAACGAACCTTAGCACATAGAGCCAATCGAGACTCTTCTCTTTTTTCCCAAGTATGGAGCTCAAGCTTCGAAGTAATTAAATCCTGCTCAATATCCTCTCCATAGCGCTCTTGCAAACGAGACTCTAACTCTTCTATCCAAATCTCCAACTTGTGAATATGCTGCTCCGTCCAACCAATAACTAATTTTTTCCAAGCTTTGAGAACCAGCTTAAGATGTATCAGTTTAAACGCAACCTTCGTGAGTCCATTACCGAACACCTCTTGATCCTATGAGTCCTTTACGCATCTACAAAAATCTAGATGATCCACCCACATTTATTGAAATCGGAAAGGAGACAGACCAGAAAATGTAACATTGTGAGACAAAGATATAACCATTGGTGCATGATCATATGTAGAACGAGGTAAATAACGAATGGAGGAATCCGAGAAATAATTCAAAATATTCTTATCCATCAATGAGCGATCCAACCGGGCCCAACTACGAGCAAATCCATGCTGTCCATTACACCAAGAAAAACTCTTGCCCAGGAACTTCATTTCTATCAAGCCACAAGTATGAATCCAGGTATTAAAGTCTTCCATAGCTACCATAGATCAAGACCTCCTACCTCCTCTTTCAGTATCCTTAGCAATAATATTAGAATCCCCCGTGATTAGCCAAGGGATATTAGAAATCACGTCCCTCTCCAAATCTGTCCAAAGTAGTCGTCTCTACTCATAACTACATTTTGCATAAACAAAGGATACGTTGCACTCGGCCAAACCATCAGGAAAAATGACAGTAATGTGTTGATTACTCACAGTCTGAACACTAACTCTTACCTCTTGCATCCACAAAATCCAAATATTGCCTTCCGATACCTCATTTGAAATACAAAAAATCATAATTGAGACTCTGTTTAAGAACTTCCATAGAATCATCAATAGAAAACGAATCAACAATAGCAAATACTTTCGGCTTATGTTTCCTAACAAGTTTCTTTAATCTGCCTGTAGACTTACCAACCCCCTTAACATTCTAATACAAACTTGGACTAATCATAAATTTTACTTGGATGGCCGGGTAAGAACCCGTTTAGTACTACACCCCTTCAAAATCAAGTCTTCATCTCTTTTCTTCATTTTATTCTGAACTTTTGAATCAGACAAAACATCCTTACCCAAGTGAAATGATTCAACCGTTTTATCAGTATCCGACAAACTAGCCAATTGTTCTTCTGCTGCAGTGTAAACAAACTCTTCTTTGTTTCTTTGTCCCCACTGGACTCCCCCGGATCCCTCTCTGAAAAAATCAAAACCCCACCTGAACTCTCCACTACATTTGCATTTAGTTCACATGTCTTTCCTACAATGGTCGAAACTGGTGGCAAATTACTTCCATTAACAGTACCATCCTTTGTATCAACAACTTGAATGTGTTTCTCATAGTCCCTATCCCAGTTCTCTTGGCTACGTTTGGATAGTGAGAATACTTGAGAAGTGTTGAGAATGTTTGTGAATAATAGTGAAAAAGTAATAATAGAATATTGAATAGTAGTAAAAAGTAGGTGAAAAAGTAATGAATAGTAGAAAAGTAGGTGAGTATCCAAGGACTTATTGAAAACAACCCCCACCACCTTCCATATTACTCAATTTTGCCCTTCCGACACAGTGATCACTTCCTTGACCTTTATCTGATCCAAAGAGTTGCAATCTTTCAGAACCATCACATCATCAACCTTCCCCTCCTCTTCCTTGGAATCAGATGAGCCAATATCTGCCATAGGCTTCTGCACCACTCTATATTCCTGTATCACGATCTGCTTCTCCTTATCCTTCCGAATTTTCCCGTTCTTGCATGTCTTAACATTATGCCCTTGTTTTTTGCAATGAATACAAAATGATGGGAGGGTTTCATATAGAACCTCTTGAAAATGTCTTAAAGGACTAGAAGGTGCACCGATCTAGAAATACATTAGAGGCGTCTGCATTGCATGCAACTCCAGACACACCCTCGCACCATCTGTTCGCGTTGCACATTGTTAAAAGTTTGGAGCCAATCCTGGAAGAAATACCCAAACCTGAACAACTGAGGGTTCCTCCTCTTCATCAAAATCCAGAGTCCAGTGAAACGGCTTATAAGGAGCACCATCTATATCACAGGCCTCTCTCGAATTAGCTTTATTGAAATCCTCCTCCGTCGTAAGACGAACAAATACATTACGGTGCTTTCTCATGGAAGAGACCACTGCTACACCCGTTAGTCCCCATCTATTCTTAATGAAAAAACGGATTGCATCCAGAGATGGGCATTGTCTCAAAAACTTCAATACCAAAGAAGACCTAAAAGGCTCTACAGATTTCTGAATCTCCTCCTTCGAGAATTGGAAATAAAGTTCTCCATCCATAAGTTTTCGTGCCCTCATTGCCAACTGAATCTTTGGGATCGATTGTGGAGTAGCAAACACAAGGTTTGCAAAGGCTCTCTGTTCGGCCGCTGCATGGGGCCGCCAGGGCCCTTCACGGCTGCCGTGCAAAACTAACGTCAAACCCTAGAAGCAGCAATTGCCTTGCCACGTCAGCAGAGAGAAAAATCAATCATAACCAATTGGAAGTGCTTGCTTGGACTTTGAAGCACGCTGTTAATCCCTCCACCTCACCATTAACATAAAAACTGTGAACCATCAATAACTGCATGTCAACCGAAACCTTAGCTCAGCATCAACTCACAAACCACCCATTTATTTCTAGGAACACATTTCTAACACAAAAGCTAGCATGTTCTACATCCAAGTACTGAAAATAGAAAGGAAAATCTTGTACTTACCAAAACTTGGAGGTTGATTGAAGGAAAGTTGATAAACACTCACTCCTCTTAATCGATTTTCTAACTATGTAAAACTCCTTGAGATACTAACTAATTTGTGTGTGTGTGAGGAAAACCAAAGGAAAAAAAATAAAGAGTGGGTGTGGCGTGAGAAGAACCAAAGGAGAGAGATGAGTCTCTTCGGTCAAGGCATGGACGTAAAGGGAGGTATGGGTTGGTTGAAGCTTTTTTTGCACTCAAACTCTCACAAAATTTAATTTTATTAACATGTGTAAAGTGAAATCAAAATGGAGGGTGATGATTTCACCAGATGTAAGTTGATGTTCCTCAAGTGCTAATTACCAATATTAATATAATATGAAATTTTAATCTTATTATTTATGCTTCATTGATATAAACTTACTCCTAAATATGAATACCAATATTAAGTTATTAATATGACGTTATTACTTATCCTTATATATTAACATACATATATAATATGATATCAGTATAAGAGTGCACTGTTGATATATATATATATATATATCAATGATAGATACATTTTTTTTAAGTACATTTTTACACTTTTTTGTGGTTATATGCATGGTATTTTTTAAAATAATATTTTGGGCTCTACCTTTGGAGTAAAAAAATATCATTTGGGCTTGAAAAACCAATTAGCCCAACAAAAAAGCCCAAAATGGAATCACACCTATAAAATCGAGTCGAATTAGACTGAAAAAATTAAAAGTTTCAGTTTCCTGGATGAATCTGTTTGTATTGGTTCCAAAATATAATGTCCAAAACCAGACCAAACCGAACCAATTACACCCTTGTTAGTGACTCTATTTGCTTCACCAAATAGAATAATTAAGAGAAGCCAAGAAGCCTATAAGTTTACTGCCAATGGCCAATGATCACTTCTTTTACTTTTCTAAATTAAGAGTATGAGATGGCTAATAGCTTAAATCTGGTGAAGAATAATTAGAACATAAGAGTGCTAGTATAATAGCAAAGCTAAAAGTGTAATACAAGTCTCCTTTTGGCTGTTTAATCCTTAAGAAATGGACAAGCATGAAAGTGAATGTAAACAAAATTGACACTCACCAATTACGTTAGCTTCCTTTTGTCTCGTAGTGACTTTAGTTTGATCTTGTTGAGCATGGCTGAAACATCTCTCATATTAACTCTTTGTTCCGGTGATTCCACACAACAATCCAACGCCAATCTCATAACTGAAGACATAAAGTACTCCTCCATGGCAGCATAATCTGATCTTTTGTTTTCTAATAAGTTGGCATCAATGATGTCAATTGTTGAAATGGGTAATGATTCCTCTACCCAAACCTTTTAAGCTCATTTCTCTAGTAAAAATGTCATCAGTAGGTTTCTTTCTTGTGAACGTTTCCATAAGTAGAATGCCATAACAATACACATCGCTTCTTGTAGAAATAATTCATTTTGATCCATACTCTACACGTAATATTAGAACTTATTGTGAGCACTTACTTTCATATTTCCTAATGGTGAATGAGAAATTTGAAACAAAAAATGACAAAATGCAATATCAATATATACTTAGTTGGGTAAAAGTAGTAGAATGATGAATATATGAAGTTAAGCGTATTGCATCTATAAAAGTACCTGGTGCCATATACCCAAAAGTAGAAAGAGTCATGGTTCTTATAACGGATCCCCATCACTCTAGAGCTTTGTCATGCCAAAATCAGCAACACGAGCAACCTTATCTTCATCTAATAAAATGTTTCTAGGCTTCAAGTCAATGAACAATAACTCTTGGATAACCATAATGAATATATTCCAACGCTAATGCCACATCAATCATTATATTTAGCCTTTATAAGATACTCAAGCAATGATCTTTAGAGTATAACCACTTCTCTAAACTTCCATTTGGAATGTACTCCAATACAAGGGCTCTGAAGTCTACGTTGCTGCAAATGCTTATGATTTTGACAAGATTTCGATGATGAATGTTCTGCAATACCTCGCACTCTACATCAAAATGCTTAAATGCCCCTTTTACTTGCGAGTTGAAAACTTTTATTGTAATATTCATACCATTTGAAAGTGTTCCCTTATACACTGACCAAAAGCTTCCTTCACCAAGTATTATGTTGCTTTAATAAGTCATTGGTGGGTAGTTCTTTTCCTTATACCTAGAGGATACAAATAAACTTGAACTGAAAATTTGGGATCTCTTTTTTTGCATATTTTCCATGCCAACACAATGGTTGATGTAAGTATTGCTAACCCAATTGTAGGTAATATATACTTTAGTGCATGCAACATTCTAGCCTTTTTGCTACGAGGAGCACCTTTTTCACATAGGAGAAGTTGTGATACCCCGTATTTACATGTATTTTGACTAAGTAAATTATTGCATTTAATAAGATTATGGGCTTTCTTGTTTTAAATTTTTAGATGATTTCGTGATTATTTTAAGATTTTTAATTGTTAATTCAATGTGTTTTCTTATTATTAATTATTGTTCATTATTTAAATTACTTTTTATTGTAAATTAGTTTATTGTTGGATTTAGTTATTTTATTTTCATTTAATCACTATGTTTAAATTATTTTATTTGACTTGTTGTTTTGAAATCTTTTTTGTTGGATCATTTGTGTGACTCAAGATGTGAGGATTGGACCTCATTTCTTTCATTCACTTTTTTTTTTTTTTTTTCTTCTTCTTTTCTTTTCTCCCCCATTTCTTTTATGCTCTCTCTTTCTTCTCTACCGCGCGGTTTCCTTCTCTTCCTCCCGTCCGTGCGTCATCCTCCAGCCATTGCCACCGTGCGCAGCTGTGTGCCTCACCGCCCCTCTCCTTCCCTTCCCCATCGGCCGGTGACCTCACCCCTCCATTTTCAGAGTCTCCTGCAATGCCGTCTGTCCCCACGCACGGCTTGAAGCCGCAGCCTTCTCTTCGCTCCAGCGCCGCCGTCATGCCACCTCTGTCCACCATCTTTTCACCACATCATTCTCAACCTCTTTGCAACCTAATGCACCCATTCTCAGCTCCGATCTATCACCGGTGAAGTACATCCAACTCCATTTCCGTTTTGGATTTTTGATCTTCAACAGCCCTCTACGTTGCCGCCCACAGCCAACCTCCACCACCATTAGCTTCACCAACATCTCTAAGCCCTTCCCTACTAATTTCGAGTTTTGGTTTGTCCCTGTTCAAAAGTGGGGTTTTGAGACCCACGGCCCAGTGCATTTCGCACTGTTCTATTGCTGTGCTGCCACCTCTTGCACCTCCGTGATCTTTCGAAAATTATATTATAATATTGTAAGTATTTTTCCAAATAAATTTTGAGATTTAAATGTATTTGTACGCTAACTCATTTATTTACTGTGATTGGTTAATTGTGCCGAACTGAGTCCGAGGAGTAAGGGGGTCGGTTGGATTGGAGGATAGAGCTATTTGTGTGATTGGTTTATATTGGGATTTGTTGGTTGTTGGATCTTGATGTCATATCTTGTACATTGCATGTTTGCATGCATGTTCATCTTTGTAAATGGAAACTGGGTTTTCGTATAATTACATTCATGTTCATGTGTTTATTGAAAATTGAATTTTCATGTGAGTGAAAGGAAAGAGACTGTAGGGATGGTGGTAAGCAGGGATGGTGGCAGAGTCCCGCCTATGATTCCCACCTACGGTGCACGCAGTAGGGATGGTGGTAGAGTCCCGCCTGTGATTCCCACCTTCGGTGCATGCGGTAGGGATGGTGGTAAATAGGGTTGGTGGTAGAGTCTTGCCTGTGATTCCCGCCTACAGTGCTCTGATATGTACTCATTGTGTGGAAAGGAACTGTAGGGATGATGGTAAGCAGGGATGGTGGTAGAGTCCAGCCTGTGATTCCCGCCTACGATGCACGCGGTAGGGATGGTGGTAAGCAGGGATGGTGGTAGAGTCCCGCCTGTGATTCCCGCCTAAGGTGCACGCGGTAGGGATGATGGTATAGCCCCCCCTGTGATTCCCATATGATAAATGGTTGGTTTTTGTGTGAATCATTTTCTGGAAAAATGACGGATTATATTTTTGGGCTAAAATAGAATTTTGGTGTGTTGGAAAATATTCATTTTCAGGAAAAATGATGTTTTGGATCTGATGCATATTTCATCATATGCATGCATGTTGGTTGCATTAATGTATTTTTATCTCGTGGGTTGTTTGGATTATTACTTACCTATAGTACCGTTTTATGGTATCGTAGATTTTGATGCAGATGAAGACAAAGAGCCTGAGGGATCGGCTCCGTGAAGAGAATGACATGTGGTTGCTTTTGGAATATGAGATTTGTTTCCCTTTTGTTTATATATTCAGCTTTCTATTTTATTTTACGGATAACTGTATAACTTTTTAAAGGCAATTTATTATGAATATTTGTATTAAACAATTTTGGTACTTAGTCGACATACTTAAATTATCCGCTCCGTTTTTGTTGTACACTTTATGCATGTGCACACACTTGGCACTTATCGTTTGGATGCGTGACCCGTGTTGTCATCATCCCGACGTCACGATTCTCGCATTTCCGTACGAGGGGGTCGGGGCGTCACAGAAGTTCTAGTCGAGGAGCACCATAAAGTGCATCATTTGACTCGAATGAAAAGGCTAAGAAGTGTACAACTAGCCCTCCTATAGGAACTTCTCCTTGTAGTTTATTGAAAGAGACATTTAGATACTTGATATAGAAAAGTTCTTATAAAGACTTGGGAATCATTCCAGATATATTGTTACATGAAAGATCTAAGAACTCCAAGCTTACTAGTTCACCAAAAGGTTCAGGAATTGAACCTTCTAGTCTATTGACCGCCAATGAGAGATTGGATAGATCTTTGAGGTTGGCTAGTGTTATTGGGATATCACCTGATAGTTGATTTCTTGATAAATTCAATATTCTTAGAACTTTCATATTTCCAATTTGTGGTACAAGAGACCCATTCACTACAAAAAAAAAAAAGGGTATTTGTGGCTATTTGTTTGCACCGAAAAGACTATTTGTGACCAAAACAGACTCATTTTAACTGTAAGTCATTTCGCTGGAATTAACTGGTTGCAAATAATAAGTTTTCTTGTAGTGATTTAGAGAGTTGGATGATAGGTTAATCTCCAAGAGATTTGTAAGCTTCCATAGGCTCAAAGGAATCACATAAGTTAATTGGTTGAAGTTTAGGTAGAGAGCTCTCAATGACTTTAAATTATTTATGCATGTAGGAATTTTTCCAAAAAGCTCGTTACCAAATATATATAATTCAGCTAACCTCCCTAAATAACAAAGATTTGATGGGATGGCACCTCTTAGTCTATTGGATCCAAAGTAAACACCTTGTAGCATATGCAATCGTTGGAATATGTCCTTCTAGTTCATTGTTAGATAGGGATATCACAATCAAACTACTTAAATTTCCAATCTCTATCGGAATGTTGCCTTTGATATTGCAATCATCCAATTCAAGTCTTTGAAGAGAGCAAGAGAGGTTTCGAATGGAATTGGGAAGAAAGCCTTTCAGTGGATTTTTGTACAAATTTAATATTCTAAGATCTATGCAACTCAAAAATATGATAAAAAGCTCAATTTTGGAGATTCAACAGTCAGATTATTGAAGCCTAAGTTGAGCCACTGAAGGAGCTTCAAATTACCAAGTGTTTTGGGAATTAATCCTGAGAATGTGTTATCAGGCAAATCTAGTATAATGAGTTGTGAAGCATTGGAGATAGAGTTGGGAATTGTTCCACGCAGTGCATTTATTCCAAGAACAAGCTGCTGAAGATTTGGAAGGAAAATACCTATATCTGATGGTAGATTGCCTGAGAGGCTATATTTTTCTGTCAATCCGATAATTTGTATTGTTGAGATATTGAAGATCTGGAATGGAATGGAGCCAGCAAAATGGTTGTTTGTGAAATCGAAAAACTTTAGGTTGCCCAAAGCACCAATTTTACTTGGTATTGCACCTGTCCCAATATGAATAATCAATAAAAAACCATTAAAATTATCAGATTTCTATAAATGTACATAAGTAAGATCACTTCCAAGAGCTAACTATTACAAGTGCTTAATAATGAACATGAAGTTGCTGCTTTTTTAGATCCTTTAGTGTATGAAATCAGAAAGCTTCAAGGGTTATAATACAATATGTGTATAGAGAAGGCAATCAGGTTGCTCACAAACTTGCCCGATTTGCTTGGAATGTTGAGGATATTTCAATGTGATGGATTTGTTTTCCAAACTTTATTTCTCAAGCAATTTGGTTTGACAAATATCTGTAAAATTTCTTTTATTAATGAAATGTCTTGTTCTTATAAAAAAAAAAAAAAAAAAAAAGAAAAGAAAAGAAAAGAGCGAACTATTACACGACCCTAAACTGTCTTGTTCAGTAAGTTGTTCTGTGCCATGTCACATGCGTTCTCCATCATGTGTTCTCTCCCATGAGAGCATTAATTTGCGTGCATTTTTTTAAGTCCCTAAAGAAGTGTATTTACCATTATACCTACCACATAATCCTCCCATATAAATCATATCCATACAAAAGAGATTGGTATTTACTGGCACAAAAGCTCTTGGGTGCGTGGTAGAGTACTCGTGCGGAGTACTTCCTCTTTTTTTTTTTCCACCTCAAATCTTATTTTTATACTAAATATGCTTAAACCTTCTACTCGAGAAATTATTTTGTGTTTTCAAATCAGGAAAGATCATATCTTAAAACAAGGATAAACATACCTACAAAGTAATGTTTACCAAGGCCTAAATATGTAAGCATGCTTAAGTTCCCAATTTCATGGGGTACTCTTCCTTTGAAATTATTATTAACCCTCAAATCTAAAATTTGTAGCTTTTTGCAGTTGAACAAAGAGGATGAGATAGTCCCTGTATATATAAGAGTTACTGTTTAGAAACAAATATTGGAGTTTGCTAAATAACCAAAGTGTAAATGTAATTTATGCTTGACTAGAATTAGATACGTATGTTGTCAAGAATATATGTAATCTAAATTGGACTCTAGGACTATAGTGATCCGATAAGGATAAGTATTTAAATTATAGCTTTTTTTTTTTTTTTAGAAAAGTTAGGGTCACCTGTACACTAGTGACCCCTCCCCAATTTTATTAAAAGCTCTCACTTGTGGCGGAGGAAAACCGTGGTAACAAAGACAAGCATCTGGGGTACAAAAACGACAAAACCCAGCATGCAGGAAAAAACCAAGCCGAAAAAAAAACCAACAAAAGCAACAAATTAAACGACAAACAACGAAAACTCGCATCTACCTAAAACGTAAAGACGGTAAACCAGAGTAATCCATACGGATAAGACCCCGCAATTCACGGGGAGACTCCGTTAAAAGCGAGACAGCTAGGTCGTTTCCAGAAGCTCCCTGTTTGGCTAACCAATCAGCGACTTTATTTCCCTCTCTAAAAACGTGGTTTATCGAGTAGGTCATGGAATCCATAATGTCAATTAGCTCCTCCCAGAAATCCTCCAGATACCACACCCCACATCTCTTGCTCTTCCACCAAGAAATAACATTCATAGAATCAAGCTCAATATGCACATAATTAAGAGATAAAGATTTACAAACCTGGATCCCATGAAGAAGAGCTAGAAGTTCTGCCCGATTATTAGACCCTATGCCAATGAATGAAGAAAAAGCATGAATAAGATTTCCATGATTATTTCTAATGATCCCACCTATCCCTGAGGCACCAGGGTTACCCAAGCTGCTGCCATCTGTGTTAAGCTTGACCCATCCCGCCGAAGGACGATTCCAAGTGATAGTTTTGCAACGCCGATTAGGGGTAATAACAGCCTGGACATTCAAACTTTTCAATACCTGCAAATCAAAACTAGAAATGTGAGTACTAGCATGCATATCACGGCATATAAGACTAATCCACCGACTAACAGAATGAATAATTTCTGAGGCAGATTCAAAGCGACCCTCCATACGCGCCAAACAGCGCCTCCGCCATAATCTCCAAGTAATAATCACCGGAAGAATACCCAAAATAATACCAACATGAGATGAATTATTAGCACGACGAAACCACCTTTCCACTGTATCTTTCCAATTTTGACCTATCGGGATCCCAAGATAAACCCCAAAATAACGCCAAGTATAATTAGCAATATCACCTGCAAAAAGAACATGATTTTGGTCCTCAAAGTGACCATTAGCACAACAATCACAACGAGAGGTAATAGGGATGCCAATATGACGAAGATGATGATCAACACTAAGGGCCATATACCAAGCTTTCCACATGAGACACGACATTTTAAGGGGGAGGGTCTTATGCCAAATCCAAGAATGACCCTCAATAATATCACTTCTAATGCGGATACAATCCCAAGCCGACTTAGTAGAAAACAGACCATTATCATTTTTAGTCCAAATCAGAACATCCATACCAGGCTTCGCTTTGCAAAGATCCTCTAGAATTTCATCAATATGATCCGGCCCCACTAACTGACGAATAAAATCGACATCCCAAATGATAATGGTTGATGACTCACTTGCGCAATGTGGGTAGGGCATAGTTGGCACACATGGTGGCATCGCCGACTGCTGCATTTTTCATAATGTACGTTATAAGATAAGGAAAATACGAAGGTACAAGAAACAATCATACAACGAGACTCAAATGAACTACCTGGGTTGTATCTTCACCTCGTCTCAACTCCTCTGGATTACTCGACAGAGGGGATGACATGGTTGTTCCAAAGGATGGCAGTGGCAGATGCTGCAAAAAATCTCTATTGTTAGAATGACTCAAACCCATGTAATAAAAAAAATCAATATACTAAAATAGCTTTACCTGACTACCCAAGCGTATGGATTTGGATGTGGATATGGATATGGATTTGAAGGCATCATATATGGCAAGTTATATGGATTTACATTTCCATAATATCCCTATAATATATAAATAAACAATGGATTAAGTAAATGCTAACAATATCCCAGGCTGCGATATTTTCAAATAACCAATGTGTAGCATACCTGGGTTCCTGAAATCGATGTAGAAGGCCTGGATGGCCTTTCATCTTCCTCTTCGACCATCACGCAATTTATTCAATATCTATTGATGAAACAATATTATATCAACATAAGAAATCCCACAACCTACATTCACAAGGTATAGAAGCTAAGGGCTGGAAAAAAAACCTGCATACGTCCATCGTTACTCTTTTAAAATTTATTTTAAAAATTTAAATGAAACTTGTTTTTATAAAATAGAGTTATAAGAATATTATTATTTTATAAACATATCTTCCATTTAAGTAGAGTTATGACAACAAAATTGTAACAAGTATGTGAGTCTATCGTTACTTTTTTCAAATATATGGAAAGAGAGAAAATGGGTCAACGAACAATCTAAGTTGGGGTAGCATTTTTTTGTTGATTTTTTAAATTTCGCATTATCTCTTATGCTTTAATGTTTTTAATATGAAAATCAAATCATCTTCTTTTCATTTCATTCGAATATTTAACGGGTGCGGTCACCTTCTTGATGAAATAATTTCGGTATCATTTTCATGGATATGAGTAAATCATTTGATAATATAATCATTTCTAACTGCAACATATAAACAGAACTTCTAGGTAGCCCCAATAAATCTAATCTAAACTTTTACAACTCAATTAAAGATCAGTTTCATATAAGAATTACGAAGGCATTTCAAGTGATCTTTCTAGAATCCTATAATGCTCATGATATTTTCTAGAATTATTTGGTTGCTAGGTAGTCACTTGAAATCACCGCAATTGAGTAGTTTTTTTCCCAACTTATTATTTATTGTTGCCTTAATGTATTCCCGACGGGATAATTTTCGCCGGAATAGAGTTTCTCAGCATTATTTTCATTCATTTATTGTTTTGAATCCCCAACTTGAAACAAAGGGGTCTTAACTTCTAGTATAACATTTTATTATTTTTCAGATAATGAGTTCATGCACGTATAATGCCAAGACAACATTGCTAGTGTATGGTGTTAAGAAAGAACCACAACTAACAGCAGCAAAATCAGAGCAAAATACGCAAACCATGCATTTCACAGTAAAATTGCAGCAACTACAAGAATTTATAAATGATTACACATAATATATGCATTCATTAGAATTACACACAATATATGAATTGATTATCAATTAAAGAGAAAATAAAGCATCAATCCACCAATACAAACAACCCCATTTAATATATGAATTGCTAGTGTATGTGACATGTTTGTCTTTATTAGAGTTCCTATAATTCTCACTTATTAAAGAATTATAAGAAGTTCCTATAATTCTTGGAAGCAGCAGGACAGGATAGAGGACAGTGAAAAAATTAGAGACTTGAGACTGGCATTACCCAAATGAATCCTATGCTAAACTATTTGTCTAGATTGTCCCACATTTGTTAATAAACTAGTTTTCCATTTACTTGCACAAAGGCAACAAACAACCCCATCCAACTAAACATTAGTGGACCAATTTGTTTCACACAAACTATTGTACAGCATATATAGCCTCATACATAGCAATAAGGATGGCTTAATGGGACCAAATTGTTTCCAAAACTTTTTTTTTTTTTTTCCTTATAAGTAAAAAATTCCAGAACTTCTAAAGATAGTTTATTTTTACTAGAGAAAATAAGGGCCAAATATTTAGCATTCCCAACCAGTTGACCACTGCTTGCAATATCGATGGTGTCTCCATAAATATTTTCGGATGTTATCAACAACCCAAAAGCTCCACATAACACAGATCAAACAACATCAAATCGGCTCATTTCAGATGTTATCCACAACCAAAAAAACATACAACATCAACAACCCACAAAACACAGATTAAACAAATAGGAATGGATCTCCAAGACGATCAGAGATGCAACGAAAAGAGAAAAATAAAAATCCATTTTCTTTAATTTCTTACCCTTGCAAGACGACCAACGGTGGCTCTCGGCAGCAGCAAACCAGTGGAGGACTGAAGCGTGCGGAAATGGTGAAGTTGAACAAGCCGTACAAAAATTCAAAACCCAGTGGAGAATATTTGTCACTCGGTGTCGCCGTGATGGAGCCACGCACTTTCGGAGTGATGGAGACGCAAGGGGCTGGCAGAGGGTGAGGACGACGGCGACACTAGCTGGGGGAGTGGATGAGAGAACGCGGGGGAAGGAGGGGGAATGATTTCTGAGCTGAAGCAGAACGCGGGGGGGGGGGGGGG
>NW_023362372.1:0-254 GCF_001411555.2 Juglans regia
ACTAGAGCACACGAGGGCTAGCCAACGTGAGAAAGCCCCTAGCACGACCGATTGCCCCCATCAACAAGCCCATGCGTGGCACTAGGTGCCACCAAATCCGTCCCTAAAGCACAAGCTTGTTGCTAGAAAGCAATCGAGAATGTAGGAATAACCCCCACGAAAACGAGCCCAAAAAACGGTCGTCGGGACATGGTCGGCCGGCGGCGGCCGCCGCCACAACCACCGCCGGCGGCGGTGGAGACGATACCCCCCCG
>NW_023362373.1:0-254 GCF_001411555.2 Juglans regia
TTTTATTTTTTATTTATATATTATAGCGATTTTATTTTTTATTTATATATAATAGTGATAAATATTTTTTATTTATATATTATAGTGATTTTATTTTTTATTTAGATATTATAGTGATTTTATTTTTTATTTATATATTATAGTGATTTTATTTTTTATTTATATATTATAGTGATTTTATTTTTTATTTATATATGATAGCGATTTTATTTTTTATTTATATATTATAGCGATTTTATTTTTTATTTATATAT
>NW_023362374.1:0-253 GCF_001411555.2 Juglans regia
AAAATAAAATCACTATAATATATAAATAAAAAATATTTATCACTATTATATATAAATAAAAAATAAAATCGCTATAATATATAAATAAAAAATAAAATCACTATAATATATAAATAAAAAATAAAATCACTATAATATATAAATAAATAAAAATCACTATAATATTTATCACTATTAAATATAAATAAAAAATATTTATCACTATTATATATAAATAAAAAATAAAATCGCTATAATATATAAATAAAAAATA
>NW_023362375.1:0-253 GCF_001411555.2 Juglans regia
TGACATACAACATTTCGTAACATGGCATACCATATAACAGATAACATTTCATAACATGGTGTAACATGTGACAGTGAATCTTACATGACATGAAATACATGTAATAGATGGCATACTTAACTTAACATGACATTCTTGCAATGTATAGGAATATGTGACAGAATATCTTTTGTAACAGATGAAAAATTCATGACAGAATAAATTCTGTATAACAGATAAATATGTAATGACTTGGCATGGCACATATGATAAC
>NW_023362376.1:0-253 GCF_001411555.2 Juglans regia
AGCTGAGCGTGTGGAAGCATTGTGTGGTGTCGAGCCTGCCCCGCTAGGCATGGGAAATAAGAGAAGAGAAAATAGTAACAATCGGGACAGTTGTTGAGGTCTCAACCCCTTGGGAGCCAAGCCAAACCAGCAAACAACCCATCGTCGGCCTAGAGCACGCGTAGGAATCTAGTGCTAAGAAGCACCAAACACCATGCCACACTCACACCTCAAGGATGCCATGCACGAGGATCGAACCCCCACGAAGATCAAC
>NW_023362377.1:0-253 GCF_001411555.2 Juglans regia
ACACGAGGAACTGTAAAAGGTTATTCTAAAAGTTAGAAATTAATTACTAACAATTAGAAATGTGAAAAGAGACAACTTAGAGTAAAATTACCATTTTACCCTTTACATGTGGGCAAATGACCATTTTACCCCCTAACTTAAGGATTTGAATCCTAATTCCAAAAAATTACCAAAATTTACATTCCTCATGTAAATTTTGTCCCAAACTCAAATCTCAACTCAGAAAAATTTAAAACCAATCACAACTATGAAA
>NW_023362379.1:0-253 GCF_001411555.2 Juglans regia
CGTGCTCTCGGCCGACGATGGGTTGTTTGCTGGTTTGGCTTGGCTCCCAAGGGGTTGAGACCTCAACAACTGTCCCGATTGTTACTATTTTCTCTTCTCTTATTGCCCATGCCTAGCGGGGCAGGCTCGACACCACACAATGCTTCCACACGCTCAGCTAGCCTTGTGCTTGGTTGGGGTGTGGTTCAATTTGTTTGATGTTGTGGTCTGGCGGACGTAACGGCGTGTGAGTGGTGACAAGGTTGTATGTCTT
>NW_023362380.1:0-253 GCF_001411555.2 Juglans regia
GTTGGGGGGGGGGGGGGGGGGGGGATCTTGGGTGGCGTTGGGTGGATCGACGGCGGCGCTGTGTGCACAGGGGAGGCGACTTGAAAGGGAGATGCCGAGAGAAGGAGAGAGAGGGATCCGAAGGCTGAGAGGGAGGAGGGATTTTTACCGCGGGCGGGGTATCTTCGGTGGCGTTGGGTGGATCGACAGCTACGGCAGCCCTTGCGCCGTGCGGGTTGCGGGTTTGAGCCGAGAGTGGAGGGAGAGGGTACCG
>NW_023362381.1:0-23536 GCF_001411555.2 Juglans regia
TCAACTAAAATTTTTAGGTTTTTACCTTTGGAAGACTTCACTGTAAGCACCATTTGGTCAGGATCTCTATAGAAATCATCATAAAGAGCACGATGATAATTCTGAAAACATTGATAAAGTTCTTCATTACTCAACTCCATAGCAAGATCGTTGTCTCTAGATACCACTTGTAATGAACCCAATTGAAGAAATAGTAATATTGACAATAAAAGATAATCAAGAACAAAGAAGATGATGATAATGGCTACGTCTTGAGATATTCGAGGTCCCCAATTCCTCCCAATGAAAATACAAACTATTTCAAAGATAATTCTCCAGATCCCCCAAACAAGGACCCTCTTCCCCTTCATATACAGGTAGAAGATGACTCACTTCGGCAGCTACTAATTAAGACCATGGGCCAATTCTAACTCACATTAACTAGCCCATGGGCCACTTAACTACTTTAACAACTCAAACAAAAATAAAAGATAACAATTTAATAGAAACTCAACAAGCCAGCCCATTTTAATAAGAGCTCGTCAAGCCCAATTTAATTGGATTCATAACATTATCCCTCCATTCACCTCGTCGTGCACCTCTACAAGTCAAGGGTCATCGCCGGTCGACTCTCCTCACGCTGCGAAGGCTCTCTCTCTCTCTCTCGATGTAAAAAGTTATTTTATGACTGAACACAGAATGCCTACACCACAATCAGTGGGTCCGTTGCCAACTCCTCTATTCGCGATTTGCAAATCCAGCACCGATGAGCCTCTTTAATTTCTTGCTTTGAGTTCTCTGTCCCTCCGTCGTTTTTGTCTCTTATTCGTTCTCTTTTGCTCTAAATTCCAAATTCATTATCTCAGTTGGCATTGCCATTGTGACTAGTGGTAGGTGCTATTGCGCAATCTTTGCTCAAAGTGCTGCAAAGGTAATGCCATTGTCCAATATTAGCCACTGTCGTACATTACCAAGTGTTTAAATTCAAATTTAATGTCACTACCTTATATCACAGAATGTCTCAAACGCCCTAAAGAATGTTGTGTTACTCTTTAATTCCATGTGGTCATCGCACGTTATTAGGTACGATATTCAAAATATTAGGCATATTTTTGAATGTTTGGAAGTTGCTGGAATTTTTAAATGAGTGATGATTGAATGATAGAGTCTATAAATGGTGATGTTTCTTATTTTGGTTGTTGTTTGATATGTCGGAAGTCTCGAAATTATGGAGCTGTGAGCGGAGGAGACTTGATGTGTGCTGTTGTTTGGAATTGTTGTGGTTGTTTGGTTGTTTTGGAATGACGTTGGCTATTTGTGGGTTGATATGTAGCTTTCCGGTGTTGGTTTTATAGTTGTTTGTGGGATGATGTGTATTGGGGCTGGTTGTATTGGATGTGTTGTGAATTGTGTGTTGTGAATTGTGTGGATGCTCGAGGTCGACGTGTGGGTTGTTTCAGGTTTATATGTTGGGTTGTATGGCTATCTAGGGGTTGACTTGTTGTTGCTTGATTGTTGGACATGTTGGTTTGACATGTCGAGGCAAATGTAAATTGGAGTTTGGTGGGGTAGCGAGGGGTAAGTGTTTTGAATGTGTAGTTGTATTGTAATAACCGGGCTTAGGCCCAGCCCCTTTATTTGGTCGGATGCAAGCCCAGCCCACGAGCTGGTTGAGTGAAGAACGGCGCCGTTTGGTGCAGGGATTTACTTCCCTTGCACTGTTTTTCTTTTTCCCCTGTAAACCCTCATTGCTGCAGAACGTGTTTTCCTCCATGCCGTGCAATTGCTCCCACGCCCAAGCCACGATTTTATGTGTTTCGGATCTGCACATGAGTGTTTTCCTCATCACTCTTCCGTATTAATTAGATCCTCTCTTGCACGAATTGATTTTTCATCTTGGCTAGCATTTTCGGAGTCCCGTGAAGCTTGCATTGTTCTGGTTCTTCGAAGTGTTGTTCGGCCTCTTGAACAAGTTGGTAATATTTTTTTTTTCTTCCTTTCTTTTCTTTCCTGCAATCCGAATCGCCTCCTTCATTCTTGTTTATTATTATTTTTTTTTCTCTGCTGTTGTTTTTTTTTTCTTTCTTTTCCAGTTCGCCTGGTTTGCACGCACGGCCTCCTTTGTTTTTTTTGCTACTCGAATTTTTCTGCACACACACGGTTTGACTTGCACACACACATTCTGATATACTCGGATTGTTTATCACACACACACACGCTGATTGTTTAACCGTGCATTACACTTAGTTTTAAATTTTTCACTTTGTGCAAACCACTAGTTCTTTTCAGTGGAAGGTTTTGTGAAATTCATTTTGGGTTGGTGCATTATTTGTTGGAGCGATGGAGTGTGTGGGAATTGTGGATGTGTAGGAGTATAGTTTCGGAATGATTCGTGAGACAGTTTGAATTTTATTATAATTTATTATTGTTTATTTGAATTGTATTATTTTTATTATTGTTTATTGGAATTTTATTATTTCAGACTCTTTAGTGTAAAACAATGGGAGTTTTGGAACTAGTTGTATTGGATTTTGTGCAAGTTTTGAATTGTTGAATGAGTAGAGTATTGATGCGTGCACTGAAATTGTTCTATTCGAAGTTTGGAAGCGAAGTTTGGATTGGATTATGTTTTAAAGATTGGAGTTGCTGTGGTTGGTTTTGGAAATGATTATAGTCGGTTGGTATTATTAGAAGGTGTGGATGTTTTGGGTTTCAATTGCGAATGGTTTGAAGAGAGTTGTTTGGATTTAATTGTTAGATAGTTTGGAGCTGTGAAGGGACTGTTTGATTTTGTTTTCATTAAATATCAGGCTACTAGATTGGTTATTAAATATTGGATATATGTTCTTTTGTTTAGGTGGTGTTACTTTTAGAGTTCCGGCTCAAGGTGTTGATAATTCGAAGAAGTCAGGTAAGCAGGGTTTATATACTAGTTTTACATAAAATAAATGAAAGGAGGTTGACTCTGAGAATAAATGTGTTTATTTTTTTGAAAGAGATGATCTAAAAACAACCTCAAATGTTTATTCTGCATATGCATAAATTCTATATAAGGGAAAATATTTTTCTGTCATGAGTAGTGTAGACATGAGCAAGTTTTGTGTACTTTATTTCTGAACTATGTAAAAGAGCGAATATGAAAATCTGGAAGTTTTGTTATGAACAAATGAGAATATTTTGTTTATGTTTATCTCGAACATGTGAAATGATCTGAAGCCTTTCAATGTTTTGTTTTGATATGAGGTATCATCTGAGAATCTTGGCATGATGTTTTGATTCTGTATATGATTGTAACCGGATTTTCGATGAAATCCGTTCTGTTTCTGTTAAGGCCCAGCCACGGGTATAATGGTGGTTTATAACCCTACCACGGGGGTGAAACATAGAATATGGCCCAGCCACGGGTATAATGGTGGTTTATAACCCTACCACGGGGTGAAACATGGAATATGGCCCAACCACGGGTATAATGGTGGTTTATAACCCTACCACGGGGGTTAAACATGGTATTGTCCCGATGTGATGCTAAGAGATGATTTAATTATAATGTTTCAGTTTGGAAATGCCAACGGAAGGTCTTTTTGGAATAAGTTTATTTTCTGAAAACTTCGCTCTAATGTTTTGTAAAAGTTTTGTTTCTGCATTCTGAAAGTAAATGTTTTGTTCGGCTTATCAAATGTTATAAATGCTCATGTTTACATGCTAGTATATGCTCTTTGCTTGCTGAGTTGTTGATAACTCACCCCGTTAATCTTCATAATATTTCAGATGACATCGATGGTTCAGCTGAGGATCAGTATTAGAGTCTATGGAGAAGATTAGCACTGATTTGTGGTTGGGTATCTCATGTTACTAGTGTTGGTGTTAGAGACTAATTATTTTCTTAAGTTGCATCAATGGATTTAGACGGTTTATGGAGATTTATGTTAATGTTTTATTATTTCTAGTTGTTATTTGAGACAAGAAGAAGAGTTGATTTTATTTGGGTTATTTGGATTGAATATTGGATAAATGAACTTATTTGATGTGTTTAATTGAAGTATTTATGTTCGATTTGAGTTTTGGGAAAGTGGATATATTATTGATTTTGGGAGTACTCTAGCCTTGTTAGAGCTGATTATCAGGTTTTATGAGTTAACTCTCCGGACCCTCGGGGTCGGGGCGTTACATGTATAGTTGATATATGTATTGTGAACGGTGAAGTAAATTGAGGAGAATGAGCTAAACTGTTGTGTATTGTTTATTGGGGTTTGTGTCATGAATTTAAGAATTTAAGAACTGAGGTATCATGATGGGTTGTACATGCTGAAATTGTCTTTCGGGCTATGGATTTTTGTTAGTAAAAGTTAGACTTGTTCTTATTTGGGATTAGTTGGTGGAGTTAGTTGTGGCGTGTGTTTTGTTATGAACACCTAGTGAATATTTTCTAATTTAAGTGGTGAGACTATTTAGAAATTGGACTCAAGACTTTGATAATACGCTGTAAGAGTCATGTAAGCAGGGTTCATATACTAGACTTTGCATAAAAAGAAATGTACTGAAGTTGATTTGTGAAAAGTATGCATGTTTTGTTATGAAAAGAAACTTAATACAATCTCGGTTATTTGATTAGCATTACTCATGAAATCTGTATAAAAAGAAAAAAATATTTTCTATTATGACTGGTGTAGATATGAACAAACTTTTGATATTTTGTTTCTGAACTGTGCAAAAAGAACGAATATAGAATTTTGAAAATTTGTACATGGTTATGTGAAAATACTCTAAATCTATTTTGATTATGTAAATATGATATGATTGTGTTCAATATTTTATTTTGATATGATGTGGTATATGAAAATTTTTGGCATGACATTTTGATTTTGAATCTGGATATATTTCTGCTATGCTCTGACCTTATCATGGATGTAAAACTTTGGCCTTTGTTTGGGTTTTTACTAACTTCTCTATCTCCAAGTGCATCCATTTTGGAAACAAAGTGGTTTTCTATGTGCACAATTGAGGCTCCGAGAATGATAATGGGAAGATTCATTTCTATCTCTACCCGATTTGGCCATTGGGATAGCACAACTTTACCACGGGGGTTAAAAAAGGTCTCTGTTCTGATATGATATTTTGATATGATATGATAAGATAATGATGGTGTTCAGTTATGCTATGCCAAAGAACTTTTGAATATGAACATTTTGAACTATTGCTTTGATATTTTGATAACATATTTTTGTTCTGCCTTCTAAAACTAAAATGTTTTGTTATGCATTTTGAACTCTATGAAAATGCTCATGTTTACATACTAGTACATGTTCTCTGCTTACTGAGTTGTTGATAACTCACCCTTTATCTCCACAATATTTTTCAAATGATTTTGATGATTCAGTTGGGAATCAAGATTAGGAAGCATGGGCAGGGTTTAGTTGAGGATGGTTTATTGAGTACCTAAGGGTAATGTAATTGTTAGAGGATACTTTCCTTATGTTGATATGATTTATTGGGAGATTGATATTATTATAGAGAATTTGTGTAGTTATTAATTTATCTGGTTAGATTATCATTGATAACCTTGTAGGGGATTGTACATATGTTTGGTTGAAATAGATGAATTTATGTTTATGGAGTCTTTAAAAATTATATTTGTATTGTTTGGAGATGATCTTAAGTGATAAGTAATAATTTTCCAACCTCTTCGAGTATTGGGTGTTACAGATATTTTTAGATATTTCATTCCCAAACATTACTAAAATGCAAAATGCTTTTCAATTTCAAATCTTTAACTTTTTCATCTAATCATTACCTAATCGTTGTAACTTTTCCAAACTCTCAATCAGAACACAAAAAATAATATTACTTTTTCAAATTTCAAAATAAAAATAATATTAGAAAATTATATTCAAATAATTTTTTAACTTTACAATATTTTTATTCAACTTTCTCTTTTCTTTCTCAAAACTCAATAAAATATCTCTTAACTCAAGATATTTTACTATTATTCATAAATATACTGAGATATTCTAAATATAATAGCATAATGCTATGAAATATAAAGATAGTTTAAAATAGTGCAAACTGTTACTTCTTCTTGTTCTTTTTTTTTTGTGAAAAAGTTGAATATAAGAAGTTTCACTGACTCAGAATTTATTTTTAATTTAACTTCGACTTTGAACTATGAAAATTCTGACTCCAACCTAAGAGAAGCCAGGGTGAAAAGCTGGAATGGAGTTGAAGTTCAAAGTTTTTGTGCAATTGCAATTGCAATAAATGTCAGTAGCTGAATGGCAAAACATCTCGGTCTTCCCAGAAAGATGATTTGGCTTAGAGTATTGGAATTGGTGTAGCGATTTGCTTTGAGGTCAAATTTTGATTAATTAAGCACAAAAGTGATATGGATCAGGTGTCCAATAGTCATCTATGCCTTTAACTACATTAGCTCAACATATATATAGATGAACGGTATGGCTTGTTTTGGATAGCAATATCTTTTCATGTCATCTCAATATCCAATCATGAATATAAACACTTTTTAATTTTTAATTTTTAATTTTTTTATCTAATTATTATCTAATTATTACAAAAATTTTAAATTTATAAATAAAAATTATATTCTAATAATATTTTAACTTTATAATATTTTTATTTAACTTTTTGTCTCTCATTTTCGAAAATCCTATAAAATATATAAACTTAAATATTTTACTATTATTTATAAACTATTTCACTACTATTTACAGATAATTTCATCTCACCTTACTGTTCAAACGAAACATAATTTATCCATCCACTTTTTAAGCTTATTTTCTATATTCCTGAACACTCATTTTATTTTTCTTATCATAATTTCTCTCAATCCTTGCAAAAAACAGTTTGGGATATTTACAAATTATTTCATTTTTCTCCGGCTTTCCTCCAATCCAAATATGGGTAAAATATATGCTTAGTGCATGTTTGAGATTGCGGTGAGAAATATAGCTTATAATTTTAGGACTTATAGTTTATAACTTAATTAATAAGTTTTACTATTAAAAATATTATTTACTGTTTGACAACTATATGTTTAAAACACTTTTAAATATGTTACGTTTCTTTAGAAATAAATTTAAAAAGTGCTTTCTGATGCAGAAGTTATAATTATTTGAATTTTTAAAAATTATGACCATATCTTTGAAAATCTGAAAGTTGTAATTGTCTAAAAATTGTATGGGTATTTTCGTTCACTTACAGTCTTTTTAAAATTTGAATTATGCTCCGTGTTATCTAGAAAAACACGTTTGAGGAAAAATACCAAAATGATGGTTTTTCTCAAACGTACTTTTTAGCTTATTTGTGATTAAGAGTGCTTTAATATGTAACACCCAAATAACCTAGTTTTTCTATTAAAAATTTTTCAAGACTATTTAATCACTTTTTAAGACTCCTACCACAACCCCAAACTGGCCTTAGAATTTTTCAATTTGTTTGCTTTGGAAATATAAGTAAAAATGGTTATTTAATTAGAATGAACTATTACCGTTATTTTAATAATAATAAAGCCATGTAAAAAATGCACATTATAAATTATGATAATTAAAATAAAATATATTTTATTTGACTAAAAAACATAAATAATAGTAGATCTGCAAAATAGGATAAAAAAAATCTAAAATAAATACTAAATAAATAATATTTTATTATTATATAGAGTTCAGATAGATAATCTAATGTGAGATTAAATTTTAAATGAGAAAGATAAAAGATAAATAGTGTGATATTAAACAAAATTTACTACTTGCCTAATGAGATGGTGAATCAGTACTAATGTTGTTACACATAGAGTAGGCTAGAAAGTAAAGGTACCATCTCAGGCGGGTAGGACTACCCTAATCCAAACATTGGTTGCTACAGTACCTTCCAACCTGCGTACTCCTGAAATACAAATCTTCAAGAATTTTTGGTGGAGATTCACAAAAGCAGGAAGTACACACCCAAGTCATGAGATACGATTTGCCTCCCAAAGCCCAAAGGAGGCAAGGTGACTAGGACTTCGGAGAATGTAATATGTCAATAGAGCTCACATTGTGGAAATTAGAGGGAAGACGTTGAATAAACTTTTGATAACCAATATATATCTACCGGCTAAGTCCACATTCCCCAGACTATGGGAGAAGATGAGATAAAGTGGGTTGTAGCAAGACTAGAGATTTCTCAATCAAATCAGTACACCATCTGGATGAATTGGGACTGTTCTCTAGCCCGACCTGGCCCGAAAACAACCATTTTTTACATGACCCGAAATATGAGTGTTCCATTGGGCCGAGTACCCGACCCAAAAATAGTTATGGAAGAAATGGGTATTTTGACCTGACCTTTTTTTTTTTTTGAAAAATAATCTCTATACATACTAGAAAAGTTTTACCATTCTATACAAAAAATTTGAAATGGTCCGTTCCAATGCTTTTTTGTGATTTTGTACAAGAGGTTGAGATTGTGCACTAACTTGCTTGCTGATTGGTAGGACTAAAATGAGCTTTATTTTTACTTTGGGAAGCACTAGGTAACAAAGGTCATCAAAATTCTCCAGTTTATTCTTTATCCTTCCTCAGATAAGGTGGCATTGGTACCTCAAGGTCCACTGCTTGATAGCAAAACAACACTTGGAAGACAACACAAGCTCTATGCACTTTGAATAGTTTCGGAAAAAAAAAAGTCTATTTGTTTTTGCATGAGTAATACTTTTCTTCATTCTAGATTTTGTCATCCTCTATCATCCCTACTATGTAGCACATTTTTAGTGATTTTCATTTAAGTAATTCATAAAGGCAACCACTTGAGATGTATCATGTCAACATATGTGAGTGAGGATGATCAAATGTAAGTTGGAGTAGCATTCCTCTTTTTGCATAAATCTCAAACAATTGGCTAGGACCGAGCAATATGATTCTCCTTTCACCTCAAATGCAAGAGGTTTATGCACAAAACCTTCCTTAAAATGGTCCTCTTTTGCATAGGTCATTGTCAGAATGGATGTATTCGAAGAATTCAGATGCTACAGATATATATTCTATAGTATCTGCCAAAATAATCCTCAGAATGATATAGTGCAGTTGTTGGATTTGGTTTCTTACCAGTTTAATTTAATAATAATAAAAAAAATTAACAATGATTTCTTATCTTCTTCTTTTTACAAACAAATACAATTGGTTTGCAAATAAAAGCAGCACTAGTACCATGATCTATGAGATGCTAGCCAAAATATCCCTTACAACCTATAATACACTTGGATTTGTCTGGGATGTTGAGATGAATATGTTCATATTGAGATGATACATAGTTGCAGCTACTAAATGTTTCACCTATGTCAAGACTGAAAACATCAATAATATATAGCAACAAAAGTGATGTTACTGTTTATGTAATGTGGTTTATAAGCTAATCTCAAAGGTTATTACTAACAGATTGAAGAGAATACTTTTAGCAGTCGTCTCTAATTCTCAGAGTGCTTTTGTGCCGAGGTGACTTTTTACTAACAATGTTCTTGTAGCCTAAGAATTGATCCATTATTTGAAGCACAAAATAGTGGATAAGCAAGGGTATATGTCACTTAAACTTGGTATAAGTAAAGCCTAAGACCGTGTTGAGTGGAGTTTCTTAGAAACTATTATGGTTGCTTTGGGTTTTGAGAAAAAGTTTATCGATATGGTTATGAAGTGTGTTACTATTGTTAGTTTTTTTGTGCTGATTAATAGAGAGCCAAAAGGACCAATTGTCCCTAGTAGAGGGTTGAGGTAAGGAGATCCCATTTTTCCTTACTTAATTTTATTATGCACTGAAGGGCTGACTGCTTTACTATGTAAGGATGAGAGAAACCATGTGCTCAAGGGGATTAAAGCTTGTAGAAGGGCTCCTTAAGTCAACGATTTGCTGTTTGCAGATGACAGTGTGATTTTCTGCAAAGTAAATGTTGAAGAAAATAGATCTGTTCAAAGGCTCCTAGATATTTATGAAAATGCATTGGGCTAGAAGATAAACAAAGAGAAAACATCTATGGTTTTCTCAAATAATGTGTTAGATGCAGTGAAAGAGGAAATTTTGCAGGTGTAGGGGTATGATGAGGTTCAACATTTTGAGAAGTGTTTAGGCCTTCCTCCCATGATAGGTCGATAAAAAACAAGGGCTTTCTCTGAAATAAAGCAAAAAGTATGGAATAAATTGCAAAACTGGAAAGACCAGCTTCTATCTCAATGGGGCAAGGAAATCTTGATTAAAACCGTGGCTCTCTCAATTCCAACTTACTGAATGAGTTGCTTCCTATTACCTGGAACCTTATATAAAGAGTTGGAATCTATGATGGCGAAGTTGAGAGGAGGATACATTGGCTTAGTTGGGAAAATAATGTGTGAACCAAAAGCTAGAGGTGGGCTAGGTTTTAAGGACTTGCAGTCCTTATATGGCCCTTCTTGCAAAGCAGGGTTGGATGATCATATATGCAGAAAACTCACTGCTCCATAGAATATACAAGGCAAAGTATTTCCCACAAAGCACTTTTTTGTTATTCTAGGTTGGGCCACAACCCTTCATATACCTGGAGAGGGATATGGACATCTAAGAAATGGTTATGGAAAGGATGTAGGCGGAGGATTGGTAATGGCAAAACTGCAAAACTGTGGTCTGAGAGCTGGGTTCCAGGGCATCCAAACCTTCTAAGGGGTGCTAGTGCAATAAGGCCAGAGGAGGAAATAGAGACAGTGGACAGTCTAATTGATAGTACGTCAAGATGGTGGAATGTGGAGAAGATTAGAGCCCTCTTCAATCCAAATGTAGCCTCTAATATCTTAAAAATTGTAATAGCCCCAGGAGATCAACCAGATAGTGGGTTTGGGCGTAGGAAATGAGTGGAATCTTCAGTGTAAAAAGGGCATACAAACTTATTAGAGGGCAGGTGAAAGAATATTTAGGGGAATGCTACTAAGTTAGCAAACAAAATTCTTTGTGGAGGGCCCTGTGGAAGATGAAGATACCTTATAAGGTTAAGGTGTTTACTTGGAGGGCGTGAAAAGATGGGCTTCCAACTTTGTCTAACTTGAAAAAGAAGAATGTGCCAATAGAGGATTTATGTTGCTTCTGCAAAATAGGTATTGAAAACCTTCCTCATGCTTTATTTTATTGCCCTCATATTAAACCTTACTGGTGTAGCTTATTGCCTAAGGTGGGAGTGTTGGAAAATGAGTTGACAGTTATGGACATTGCAATGAAGATACATGAGGATGGTAGATGATGATTTAGTAGTACTTTTCCTGGTAGCATAGGGTTTCTGGTTTAGGAGGAATAAGTTGGTGAATGAGAAAATCTGCATGGAGCCGAGACATGTTACTAAGCATGCTTTATCCTTGAAAAAGGAGTATTGTGCAGTGTAATATGTGCTGAGTAGTGAGCTAAAGTAGTTCTGTAGTTGGAAGCCCCTTGAATATGGTTTTCTAAAATTAAATGTGGATGGGGCTATGTTTAGTGATTTACATAGAGCTGGTGCTGGGGTGGTGTTAAGAGACGATAAATGAGATGTCATTATGGTGGGCAGGCGGCTAGTTAGGCAAAAAATGAGTTGCCAGATCTTGAGGATATTGAACTTCTAGCTAATTTTAGAGGTCTTCAACTTTGTGCTAATATGGGAATCTAGAAGATTATTGTTGAAAGTGACTGCTTGTTGTTGGTTCAGGATCTTCAAAAGGAAGCTGTATTGTCATCTATGCATGGTATTCTATTTTTAGAAACTAGGAAATTGTTATTCTTGTTTACTGAATATAAATTCCTACATGTTGGTAGGTTTGGAAATGAGGTTGCTCATAGACTAGCTCGCATGCTTGGAATGTTGAATCACTTGATATGTGGTGGGATTTTTTTCCAAATTTTCTCTCTTAAGCTATTTGGCTTGATAGATATCTGTAATAATTTTTAATATGAATGAGAATGTTTTTTCATAAAAAAAAATAAGTGATGTTACAGAAAGCATCAATAACTAATCAGCAAGAAAAAATGGTCTTACCCTTGGATTAGCTAGTTTTAGTCTAAAAGTACTTTAAGTAATCTTCAATCAACCTCATTCAAAATATTTTTCAAAGTTATCTCTACATAAAAAGAAAATTATGTTAAACATATAATTAATTGAAAGGACTATAAGAAAATATTCTTCAAATATGAATTTTACCAGTTTCTAACTCATAACTTTCAGCATCTTCCATTACATCTTGGGAGTCATAATTAATAGAGGGAGCCATCAACCAGTTTTGTGTGCAGATAAGAGCTTCAATTGTTGTCGGGGCCAATGAGCTTCAATTGTTAAGACACGACCTCCAACGCTAAATGCTGACTTAGAATCAATAGTAGACATGAGAATAACTAACACGTCTCGAGCTATATTGGCAAGGATCGGATATTTGATGGAGTTCATCTTTCACCATATTAAAATATCAAAATCGGGTGTCAATCATTCAACACTTTCCATGAAATACTTATCCAATTCTGAGTTAGACTCTACCACATCTTTTGATGCTTGATATTGGTGATACATATTGAATAGATCATCCTCATCACCATAAGAAGTGTTGCTTTGGGTCTCACCAACACTTAACTGGCCCCTACTTGAACCTACATTGGATTTTGAATATTGCTTATACATCTGCTCAATCATCCTCCTTAACCTTGTAACAAGTTTAGACGCTCGCTCATAGCCAAGAATATTTGTAAACCAAAACTCCAGAACTTCCAACTTGAAGCACGAATCAAGCATAGATGCAATAAACAACATTTTGTTCAATTTCTCAAAATCTCACCAATACTTGTCATATTTCAATAACATCCTCTCCGACATGATTTTCAGCATATTATTACTCCCACTCATAGAAAATTTGTTCAAATGGTTATAGATAGTAAATATTTCTTTAATGAACAAATATGAAGTTGCATAAACTGAGCCTAAAACCCGCAAAGTTATATAATAAAAGAGCTTGAAAAATCATACAAAACCTTGATGGTTTCCCAATCATGTAAAGTTGGTATTCCTTGTCCAACCTCACATAAATATGGGCCAAACTCATTGTTTTCATTTTGCAGCACCTCAAACGCAGCATAATATTTGAGAGCCACACTCAACATTAGATATATTGAGTTCCACCTAGTTGGAAAATCAAGACAAAGAAGCCCACCACCGAAAATATTTTGTTTCTCTGCACATTACTTGAACTTATTAAGTATTGTAGGGGAAGACATCACATATTTTGTTGCATTTTGAATCTTCACAATTGATTTATCAATTTGTTTCAATCTATCCTGGACAATGAGATTTGAAATATGTGCACAACATCTTATATGCATAAGGTCATTGTCTAGTACGATACAGTCCCTAAGTTTGAAAATTTTCCTTAAATAATCGATGGCCGTAGTATATTTAAAGGATGCATTCTCGACTGTGATTGTAAATATCTTCTTTATACCCCATCCAAGTACGGATGACTAAATCTTTCTTCCTATTGTTATCCTTATGTGATCAGGAACTTTGTTAAAATCTGTAATTCTCTTATGCAAGATCCAATCATCATCAATAAAATGGGTTGTTATGCACATATAGTTAAGATTTTGAATTGATGCATTTGATAAAGGTGATTTTTATATGATTTTTATTACTCTTTTATTTATAAAAAATGTCAATTTTCCTTCAATACTATTGATTTGATTTGATTTATATATATATATTTTTATTTTCTTGGATTTGAAGGAATGAGAAAATTTAGTGTGAAATGAGAGCATTTTGATACAAAAGAAGAGACACGGATCCAAACCGACAAGAGGCAACGTGATCTGAAGAGAGCCGAGGAGATTTAGGTGAGAAGACTTTGTGACAAGGCTCTGGGCGGTTAGATTGGGCAACCAGTCTAACCGACCAACTTAAAAGAATAACCTAAACGACATCGTGGGCAACAACTAGCGAAGGGTTTGAAAGTAACTTTGATCAAGAAAAAAAGAAAGAAATCACAGAAGGAATTCACAAGAAATCCAAGTTCAAAATATACTAGGAGACAACTTGGATATGCTGGAGTGTTTCGATAATAACTTTCTACTCACATATCCGATGGATGCAATTATGGATAAGTTGGAAAGCTATATTAAAGGGCTACAACTTTGTCTCTAATAAGGATTTCTAAGTTCTGAATCCTAGAGTGCATATGAGGTTGCCAAGGTAGGTCCTAAAGTTAGGCAAAAATCAGAAAAACCTTAGGGTTTCTTTCTACCATATATAAGCATATTATTGGCACGAAAATTGAGGGGGGAAGAGTCTAAATTTTAGAGTCCAATAGTCTAGAGATTATTCTTAAAGTTTCTTTCAATAAGGATTTCTAAGTTCTGAATCCTAGAGTGCATATGAGGCTGCCAAGGTAGGTCCTAAAGTTAGGCAAAAATCAGAAAAACCTTAGGGTTTCTTTCTACCATATATAAGCATATTATTGGCACGAAAATTGAGGGGGGAAGAGTCTAAATTTTAGAGTCCAATAGTCTAGAGATTATTCTTAAAGTTTCTTTCAAGAAGGCAGATCTAGAGGGCAGATGCGAGAGCCGCATGCTTCATCAATCTATTCTAACGAAGAACATTAGTTTTATTATTTTTCTTTTCAATTTCATTATGAGCTAATTTTATTTTCTAGCGCTTTGATGTAATCTAGCATTGAATACAATTTATATTATAAGTTATTTTATTTTCAATATTTCCATGATTGAATGTTTATTCTTTGTTCTTAATGCTTGCAATTTTCTATCTAATTATTCTATCTAAGAAAAATCCAAAGGACTTAATAAATCTCAAATTAATTAAATTCACATAGAGATATGAAATTCTTAATTTGAGATATTTTTAGTATTGTTCGAGAGAAAATATTGAATAGTTAAGAAATTTTTATTATCAACTTGAGATAATTGAAATTCTATAACAAATAAGAATAAAATGTGTGAGATTCGTTAGGTGAAATCAAACGCTCTAGATCTATTCTTATTACCTTTAAAATCTTAATTTTAATGCTATTTTCTTCAGTTTAATTTTGACAATCTATTATTTAAATTTCAGTTTTTCAAATAGTAATTAATTTAATAACTTTCAGTACTCAATGGCATATTTAATCTCTGTGGGTTAGACATCTGTTTTCTTTAAAACACTTTACTATTTGTTACGATTCTGTACACTTACAGATATTTTCAGCATAACAATGTCCATATGTCACTATTAATGCAAATCTTAGAATCGGATGCCATGAACATATTCTTCAACTTTTCTTTTTCTAACATGTAAATCTTCATACAATCTCGCATAATAGTAATGCGAGAGGGGATTGGAAATCTAGGCTCAACTACGGCCATAAGTCTTTGAAACCTTGTTTTTCTACAAATCTAAATGGTAGTTCATCAATGATTATCATTTTAGCTACCGCCGACCGTATTTTCTGTTCGTTGTACTTGGCAAGTCCAACACTAGCACTGTTAGTTGTACCATCCATCCCCGTCTTCCTAGTTCCTGTTGTCTTTTATTGAGAGTTATCATTTCCAACCCCAATAGTATTAAAGGCTTTACATGTCTAATTCTGGTACTTCAAGAATGAAGTACCTTATTTTTTAGGATGACATAACAAAATCTTACCACAATAATCGCATGCGGCTTTGGGCTCATTGGGATCCTTGACATTCTCAATCTTCGTAAAGTGTTGCCATACATCTGATTTACCTCGTCTTCTTGTGATAGAATGGCGAACTTGAGGACTAGTTGTTGGGAGAGAGCTATCCAAAGTTGGAGGTAGAGTGCTATTCAAATGAATCACATTGGGCATTGATTTAGACTCAGATGAAGGCACAATAGCACTAGGTTCAATAGGGTTCAACTGCAATTTGAGATAAATTATGTTACATATACACCAATATATTTAGATTAAAAAAATAAAGTTACGCATATATATAAATGCATATATGTACGCAAATATACATATGTATGAACTGTAGTAGCAACAAGGACAACATAAAACAATTGTATCATCCCATCCATATATGCATTCCTAAGCATGGTTAGTAATCATTCTCTAAAATAGAGAATCTTTTCCTCTTTGTAGAGGTCTTTTCCCTGTCTTCATATAGGTCCTATGCTGGTTTGAAAATGGTAGATGAGTTGGAAACGATGTACTAGAATTTGTCCCTATCTGAGAAGGAGAGAGATAAGCTTGTGGTGGAGCCGCAAGATATCGAATCTATTGTGGCACGTAGAGATAAATATTTAGTAGTCTCTCTCCTAACAGAGAAATAATATAATCGTATTTCATTCAAAAACACAATGTGAAAAATATGGCAGCCAGCTCAAGTTGGGGTCGAAGTTGCTGTTGGCTAAATTCGAGGATGAACGTGACAGATTTCGTGTTATGCATGAGGGATCATGGTCTTTTGACAAGAACCTTGTTCTTCTAAAAGAGATGGCAGGCGACATGGATGTGTCAAAAATCCAAATAGGAGAAGCCTCTTTCTGGATTAGATTGTTGGATATGCCTCTTCTGGCTATGAATGAACGAGTAGGCAGGTTGATAGGTGGTGCAATTGGCTCTTTAGAGGAAGTGGATGTTGAACACAATGAGGTTGTGTGGGGTGAATACATGTTTGTGAGGGTTCGGCTGGATATTACTCAAGCACTTATGCGTGGCAAGATGATCAATCTGGGAACTTTTGGTTCATCTTGGGTTCGGTTTGCTTATGAGAGACTGCCGAACTTTTGTTATGTGTGTAGCATTTTGGGCCATAACCATAAGGAATGCAAACTAAAGCAACCTCACCATGAGGTACTAAAGGATGAAAATTTTCCATTTGGCCCATGGTTGCATGCTGGTGGTGCCATGGGACAGAGTAGGGATTACAAGTCTCAGAAAGAGCCTGTTGAACTGAAGTCCTTGTCAAACAGAGGAGATTAGAGGGTTGCAGATGTTATGGCGGATGATCGGGAGAAATCAGGGAGTCAATGCAATATTCCAGAATCTTGGGAGGTTGTCTTAGAAGGGGAGGTCATGCTTCGAAAGTTAACAATTGCAACGACAACAAATAGAAGCAAAATAGGGCTGGAATCCCTCAACAATCCTGTAATGGAAGACCACGACGGGTCCACCTTTGGTCCTAGTCAATTGCATGAGAAGTTTAGTGATAACATGCAGCATCAACATGCACTTGTGAGCACTGTGGATGGGCCCCCACAACGGGATGATGCTTTAGAGGCTGGTATAGCCCAACAAGCAAGGCCCATGACTTCTAAAAGAGGTAGGAAATGGCAACGAAGCAAGATCCTACCCTCAAACTCAAATGCCACTGATATAGTCCAGCTGAGACAGAAGGCAAAAAAGAAGCCACCTGAGATTGAGCAAGTGGATAACCAGAAGAGGGAAAAGGTCCAAAGAAGGGGCGTGCAGGATGCATATGAAACACAAATACAAACGGTGGAGGCTGTTCATCAGCCCCGTCGACAAACATGAAAACAATAAGTTGGACCTCCCATGGGCTTGGGAACCCATGTGGAGTTCGAGCTCTTCTTGACTTGGTTAGGAAGGAAGTTCCTATGATACTATTCTTGCAGGAAACTAAGTTACAAGTGAAGCAGATGGAATTCATTAGAATGAAGATGTTTGAGAGTTGTTTTGTAGTAAGTTGTGATGGAAGAAGTGGTGGCTTAGCACTCTTGTGGCAGAGAGATGTCCAACTAAGAATCAAAAGCTATTCAAAGAATTCATATAATTATATTGATGCTTTGGTTAATGATGAGGAGGGTGATAGGGAGTGGCAGTTTATTGGTGTGTATGGAAATCCTGAAACTAAACTTAGGAGTGGGACTTGGAATCTCGTCAAGTCACTAAGGGGGTTGGACTTTGAAGCATGGATAGTTTGTGGAGATTTTATGTAGGCAAGAAAAGAGAGGAGGTAGGGAGAGGCCTGAGAGATAAATGAGGGAGTTTAGACAGTTTATTGATGACTATTCACTAATTGATTTGGGTTTTGAGAGACCTAAATTTACATGTAGAATACTATCAATGAAAGAATTGACAAATACTTGGCAACTACTTGCTAGCTTGATATGTTCCTAGGTCATATAACCCCATTCAAGTCTATCATAGGCTTTACTCATATCTAATTTGATAGACATGTATCCCTCCTTCCCATGCCTCTTATTTCTCAGAAAATGAGTCACCTCATATGCAACAAACACATTGTCACTGATTAGTTTACCAGGAACAAAAGCACTTTGGGAGCTAGATACAACATCATTAAGAATAGGTTTGAGTCTATTAGCAAGCACTTTTGATATCAATTTATACACAACGTTGCAAAAGCTGATGGGCCTAAATTCAGTGACTTTTTCAAGCCTTTTTTTCTTTGGGATCAATGAAATGGAAGTGTGATTAAGAGAAGATGGAAGTGTACCACTTTGTAGAGCCTACAACACAACATTTCCAACAATATGTCAATATTGTTGGAAGAACATGGGGGACATGCCATCAGGTCTAAGGGCCTTAGTGGGGTGAATTTGATTCAAAGAAACTTTCACTTCTTCCCTTTTAAAGTCTCTCAAAAGCTCTTGATTCATCTTTTTAGTAACTTTGCTATCCATATCATTAATGAAATCCATACTACTTGACTAAGGTGCAACAGTAAAAAGGGCCTAAAAATAAGATAGAATCACCTGGTTCCTACCTTCATCCAGCTGCCAGACCCCCTCCTCATCCTTCAAGCCCTTAATCCAGTTTTTTGTTCTTCTTTGATAAGCCTTATGGTGGAAGAACCTAGTATTCTGATCTCTCTCCTTCAACCATAATGCTTTTGCTCTTTGTTTCCATAATATCTCTTATCTCTCGAGCCAACATTGCAGATTATTCCTAGCCTCTTCATGAGTGTCTAAACTAGCATAGTAGGGATCAATATTTTGCACATGTTGTACGTGGTCCCGAGCTTGTTTGATTTTCTTTTGGACATTTCCAAATTTTATCTGATTCCAGCTTGCTAACCTTTGAGAGCAGGTACCAATTCTAATCTGGCCAGGCTTGTGAATTCTGCAGAAATAGGTGTGGATGATGCAACAGTTGATAGTTTAATTGATTCTCAATCACACTAGTGGAATGTTGTGAAGGTAAGAACCCTACTACCTGTAGAAGCAGACAATGATTTCCTAAAGATTATTCCCAGTCAAAGCAACTCTGAAGACAAGCTCATTTGGGCTCATGAACCAAATGAACAGTTTACTGTCAGCAGTGCTTATCGAGTATTTAGAGAGGCTAAGAAAAACAGAATGAAGGGTGAGGGATCAAGGATTATGGCTTTACAGAAGCTATGGAAAGACTTATGGAACATGAAAATGCCAAACAAAATCAAGATCTTTGCCTGGAAAGGATGTAGAGAAAGCTTACCAACAAAGCACAATTTGATGAAGAAACAGGTGATACATGAAGACTTATGTCTGTTTTGTACAACTGAAGTAGAGGATGTGGCTCATGCCCTTTGTTTCTGCCCATCATTAAGAGTCATGGGAAAAATACCTCCCCATTGTTCTCTCATCAAGTCTACCAACATATTATGGAGATATTGTAGGTTACTTAAGTGGGTTAAACTAGAAGGATAAGCTTTAGCGTTTCTTCTTGATCTCATGGAGCTACTAGTATAGGCGCAATTTAGCTACTTCTAAAGACAAGTGCATACATATTGATCAGGCAATTAGTCATGCCATGGCAATACAAAAGGCCTACAAGGAAGAAAGAGGTCAACCCCTCAAAATGGTGAGGCACCATTGCAGATGGGAGTACCCTCCTCCGAGAGTGTTGAAATTAAATGTTGATGGGGCTATATTTCAAAACCAACATAGTGCTGGCAATGGTGCTGTTTTGAGAGATTGTCAAGGTGAAGTTCTAATGGCAATTAGTAAAAAGGAACAAGATGTGAGTGATGCTATAGGAGTCATGATGCGGGCAATCTTCAGGGGCATGCAGCTGAGTATGCACCTTGGCATTCATCATCTCATAGTTGAGAGTAATGCATAAACCTTAGTTCAAGAATTGCAAAAATCAATATCTTCTATGGCCTTGGTTGGTAATGTCATTAAGGATACTAAGGAGCTTATGCACTGTTTCCAGAGTTGTGAAGTGAGACAAGTTGGAAGAAATTGTAATGAAGCTGCTCATAAACTTGTAAGGCATGCTTGGAATGTTAGTGATATTAGTTTGTGGTGGGGACCTTTCCCTAATGTAATTGCTCCAGTCATGTAGGCTGAGAGATTAATGTAATGCTGATATCCTTCAATGAAAGTATTTCTATGAAAAAAAAAAAAAAAAGTAATCATTCTCTAAAGTTTTCATTTAATGTTTATACTTTATTCTTTATTAGTCACGTCTGTTATCTGGGGTCCTCGACAAATGTAATGCCCCGTTCCCGAGGGTCTGGAGAGTTAACTCATATACAACTGTAACGCCCCGTTCCCGAGAGTCCGGAGAGTTAACTCATACAACCTAATAATTTAACTCTAACAAGGCTAGAGTACTTCCAAATTCAAGGATATATATATTTTCCCAAATCTCAAATCAAACGTAAATACTTCAATTAAATAAACCATATAGACTCGTTTATCCAATTTTCAATCCAGCAACTCAAATAAAATCAACTCTTCTTCATGTCTCAAATAACAAACTAGAAATAATGAAAACATTAACATAAGTCTCCATAAACCGTCTAAATCCACTGAAGCAAACTTAAGAAACATAAATAACTTCCAACATCAACATTAATACCACGAAATACCCAACAACCATTCACTGTTAATCTTCTCCATAAACTCTAATACTGATCCTCAACTGAACCATCAATGTCATCTGAAATATTATGGAGATAAGGGGGGTGAGTTATCAACAACTCAGTAAGCAGAGAACATATACCAGTGTATAAACATGAGCATTTACAGAAATAAGAATGCAGAACAAAACATTTTCATTTTCAGAGTGCGGAAGCAGAACATGTTATCAAAATATCAGAGCGAAGATTTAGAAATAATTTCATTCAAAATATTCTTTGGCATAACATAAAAGATCATCATCATCATCAGAACATCATATCAGAACAGAGGCCATGTATAATCCTCGTGGTAGGGTTGTGCATCTGCGGATAGCCAAGCAGAACATAAAACACTCTGTCACCAAGGTGTGCACTCAAAACAGAGACCACTACTATAACCCGTGGCAGGGCCGTATCCACTATTATTACCCGTGGTTGGGCCATATCCACTATTATAACCCGTGGTTAGGCCGTATCCACTATTATAACCCGTGGTTGGGCCGTATGCCACTATTATCACCCGTGGCAGGGCCGTAACTGAATAGAACAGAAACAAAATCAAATTCAGAATCAGAGAGTCATGCCAAAGGTTTTCAGAAATTACGTCTTTTCCAAACAGTGTACTGAACAAAAATCTTCGGAACAGAACAAAATCATATCACAACATAATTTATACACAAATTTCATATTCGCTCTCATTTTCAAAGTTCAGAAACAAAATATAAAAAGATAAGCTCACGTTTACACCAGTCATGACAGAAAATACATTCTTCTTAAACAGAATCTCATGAGTAATGCAGAACAAATAACTGAGGTAGTTCAAATTTATTTTCATAACAAAACATGCATAATTTTCAAAACGGACCTCAGTTCACTTTATTTAATGCAAATTCTAGCATAGGAACCCCGCTTACCTGAACTTCTTAACTTTTTCAAAATTCCTCAAAACGTCGGACAATAATTAATCGTCACTTATAAAATAATCAAGTAATTCCCGTAAATTCTCAATTAATCACGTATTTCGTATTTGAACCTAAGAACCTATTTAAATCCTCAAAACCTAGAATTCTAAAAATTCCTATAATACCACCATTATCTAAAAACACCAATATTGTTTACTCTTAAAATAAACCTTTACTTAATAACATAAAAAAAAAAATACTTAAGTGATTTACTTTAATCATAAATAAAATGTTCAAAATACACTTTCAATAAAATAATCGTTGCACATAGTATAATTTAAAAAAAATACTATATAAACTCAGTACAATATCCTATACATCCCACAAAGGGTAAAAAAGTAATTATTAGACAATATTTCCTAAACTACGGAAAGTCTACGGAACAACAACACAACACAAGCAACGTGACCATGCCGCGCGGTTGAAGAGTAACGGAGGACCTACCGAGAGAAGTGGAGCTGCGACGGAGCTGGGCGGGTGCGCTAGTGGTGGTGGGTACTGCGGCGGTGCACTGGAAGAGAGAGAGAGAGAGAGCTGAAACCGAGAGAGAGAGAGACGGTGAGAGAAAGAGGGAGAGACCGAGAGAATGGAGACACCAACAAGAAATGGCGTGAGCTTACCGGGGAAACAGAGGTAGCGTGCGGCAGACAGGGGTGGGGGAAAGTCCTCGCCGGTAGTTTCTATGGAGGCACAGCGCGGTGAAGCTCTCGGTGGGGGGGGGGATTGTAGCGGCTGTAGGTTGCTCTGTTTTGGACAGTTCAAACAGAGGATTTTCGGGCTGGTAATGGAGGCGATGGGAGGTGGCTTCGTGGCTATATTTGGGCTGGTAATGGAGGCGTTGGGGGGTGGCTTCGTGGCTGAGGTTCTGCGTGGACTGGGTCCAGGGAGTGGCGACTCGCTGCCTGGGCTGGTGCTCTGTTTTTCGGAGGTACAACCGAGATGGTGTTTACACGGAGAGGGTGGTGGCGCCCGGCTTGAGTGGTGGACTATGTGGTTGTCGTTCCGTGTGCGTGAATGAAAGGTTGGGCACGGCAGGGTGGTGAACGAGCTAGAGGGCGAGCACTGTTTGCCAAGAGGAGAAGAAAAAAAATATATATACTGGGCGAAGGTTTCGCATAGGAGGGCAGCGGCGGAAGCATCCTTCGAAAACGTACAAATATAAATATATAAGTGGAGAAACAAGAAAAGAAAACCCTAGAGAGCGCCGAGAGAGGGACGTGCAGTGAGTGTGCATGGAGTGGGCGAGAGGAACACTACGGGAGTAAAGAAAAAAAAAAGACGGAAATGAGCAGAAACAAACAAAAAAACAAAAATAACTAATTAAACATGTGGGGAGAATAAAAGAATAAAAAAAAATCAAGCTCCAATAAATAAATGAATAAAAAAAATCTAAAGTCCAACCATACCAATTTGGGTCCAGGTGTTACATTCTCCCTTCCTTAAAAAAATTTCGTCCTCGAAATTTGCTAGTACCACAAACCTAAATATTTATCCACTACAAACATCTCATGCCTACCCCAAATATCGATTATATTGCTACACTTAATAAATAATCCAAAAATTGTCGAACCTAATATTTCAAATCCTAACTATCCAATATTATCGATTGTATTCTCCTATAATATCCTTAGCCATACACGTTCGCACATACTGCTTTATCAAATTTAGAATATAAACCTCCATAATGCAATTAAAGACCAACCAATAAATTCCAAAATCTCCACCTAATATAAAACCTCAATAAATAACGAAATACA
>NW_023362382.1:0-253 GCF_001411555.2 Juglans regia
TCTTCAGTCCACTTCCCACGAAAAAGCAACTCTCCTTTACACTTTTCCTTCATAGAACACAAAAGACACTCTCGGACAGTTTTTCGTACCTCTTTTGAATGCCTATTTCGAAGCTTTTGTAAGTGTTTCCTCGCAACGTTTCCTTCATGAAAGTTGTTTCTTTTGGAGTCTAGTTTACGTGGATATCTTATTTGTTCCATTTGGAGATCATTTGATTGGTAAAAAGTTGTTTAGACCCCAGAAAGGTCATTCT
>NW_023362383.1:0-253 GCF_001411555.2 Juglans regia
AAATAAAATCACTATAATATATAAATAAAAAATATTTATCACTATTATATATAAATAAAAAATAAAATCACTATATTATATAAATAAAAAATAAAATCACTATATTATATGAATAAAAAATAAAATCACTATAATATATAAATAAAAAATAAAATCACTATAATATATAAATAAAAAATAAAATCACTATAATATATAAATAAAAAATATTTATAACTATTATATATAAATAAAAAATAAAATCGCTATAATA
>NW_023362385.1:0-253 GCF_001411555.2 Juglans regia
GGGGGGGGGGGGGGGGGGGGGGGGGGGGGGGAATATGTGATGTGGAAAGATGTATGGCACGTAGAGGTACTAGGTAAGGTCAAACTGTTCATCTGGAAATGTATTAATAATATGCTTCCTACAAAAGATAATATTTATAGGAAGAACATTTCTGAGAGCAATTTTTGTCCAATATGTACAAGAGAAGTGGAGCACCAGTGCACGTTTTGTGGGACTGCTCTGCTACAACAGATGTTTGGGGGGGGGGGGGGGG
>NW_023362386.1:0-253 GCF_001411555.2 Juglans regia
TCCTACTTCAAGATATGATTTTTCTAAGCATGCCTGCAAAAAATCTCGTCCAAATTCAAAGTATTTCGATAAAAAAGGCCTTTATGTTTCCTCGGACATTTGATGTTTCCTCCTGCCGGTTGGGATTTGGCTCTAAATGCTCTTTAGGCGGGGCATGCAAGCCCCAACATGGTCAGCCAGGAGGGCTGACCATGCCGCCCCCCTCACATGGGCATGCCCCTGGCGCCCATGGAAAGGGCGTGTGCCACGCCCC
>NW_023362387.1:0-253 GCF_001411555.2 Juglans regia
AACTCCTTTGTTCACGCTGGAGTGTCTAAATAGGTGTGAAATTCCCTGGGTTGACGAAGTACAGTCAACAGGTTGCGAATGGGGCCTAATTAGCTGGTCACCGGAGCGCGCCAGGCACTAACGCCGATGGTGCCACACATTATGTTATTTGTGTCCACAGCAAGTGTGGCACAAACAGATAAGTCATGGGGCCACAACAACTGTGGAGCATACACTACGTGAGACACAGTAATTGTGACACGTAGAATACGTG
>NW_023362389.1:0-253 GCF_001411555.2 Juglans regia
CACTATAATATTTATCACTATTAAATATAAATAAAAAAATAAAATCATTATAATATATAAATAAAAAATAAAATCACTATAATATATAAATAAAAAATAAAATCACTATAATATATAAATAAAAAATAAAATCACTATAATATATAAAGAAAAAATAAAATCACTATAATATTTATCACTATTAAATATAAAAAAAATCATTATAATATATAAATAAATAAAAATCACTATAATATATAAATAAAAAATATTT
>NW_023362390.1:0-253 GCF_001411555.2 Juglans regia
ACATGACATGAACATAAGATGACAGACATGACATACTTCAAGACATAAATGTAACAGAATACATTTCATAACATGGCATACATGTAACATGCAACATTTCGTAATATGGCATACCATATAACAGACAACATTTCATAACATGGTGTAATATGTGACAGTGAATCTTACATGACATGAAATACATGTAATAGATGGCATACTTAACTTAACATGACATGCTTGCAATGTATAGGAATACGTGACAGAATATCTT
>NW_023362392.1:0-41378 GCF_001411555.2 Juglans regia
TAAATCCAGTCGAACACACCCTTAACCCCCAATGGAGTTGCCCACAGACTCTGCAACTGGAATTCGAAATGCGGAGTACCGAGATGCCAACCTTTGTAGAACGCAACAACCTCGAGTCCTAGCAAAAGCACCGAGAGCCAGAGGAACATTTTGATACAGAAGTAGAACCTTGTCTTCACGGTGGGATTCTCTTTCTCCCTGCAGCCACCGCCACCATCGTTCTCGTTCTCGTCTTCATTGTCGTCATCTTCATCGTCGGTCCGACCCGAGGCCACGCGGCGCCTGATCGCGGCGGCGAGGCTCAACATTGCAGAGGCAATGGAGGTAAGGCAGCCGGCGGCGCGGTGGGCCTTGAGGAGGAGGACCCAGGTGAGTTGCTTGGCATTCTTACCGCCTCGGTGGCCTTTGTCCCGGACTCGACCCGACCCGGAAGACTCGGTCGTGATGAGGAAATCGTCTTCGGATGGACCCTCGAGCTCAACCATGGACCAGTTGGGGTTTTCCATCTTCACAACCACCGGCGTGCCCCGGTGGCTTTGCTTCGCCCACCGATCGAACGAGGGTGCCATTTTGGGAGCCCGATCTCACAGTTTCAGGGCACAAGATCCCCACCTTGATTTCAAGGCTAGGCTACTAATAAATTTATTCGAATATGCAAAGAACAAAAAAGGCTATGAACTTGATCTCATTGTCAGAAAAACAAGAGGCAAGGTGAAACGAGAAGGAACGGAAATGCAGACGCGTGGAATGAGAGAAAGTAGACGGCAGAGCGAGAGGCGGCTTTAAATCAAGGGTGACATTCGGAGAAAACTCATAGGAGAGCTATTTCAGAAGGAGGGAGACAGAGAGCTACAAACTTGCGCTGCAGCCTGCAAGCGGAATAAGTCCAAAGCAGCTCGCTCGCATTCAATTACAGCTTACTAAAAAAAGGGGAGTCTCAAACGAAACGTCATGAAAGAGGAGCAGAATAGATGTGTGTATGCTGTGTTTGTTTTTGTGTGTGTGTTTGCGAGAGAAACAGAGACAGCGATTGATATATACAGAGATGTGGTAACAACTCAACACGTCCTTAGGTTTTGATTCCAAAAATGAAAAGAATATTCACTGGGAAATATGTACATAGCAGCACGTCTCAGGCTCCGAAATGGCTCTGTTTTTCTTTAACCCAGTTTTTCAAAATCAAATCACACAGATCCGCAGTGATTTCTTGCAAGGTAATTTCTGGGGTCTATGGGGAAAAGAAACCGACGATGGATTCTAACTCACATAGGTATGGAATTTAAATGGGCAATAAATAAAAACTGTGCATAAGCACAAAACAGACAGATTCCCGACAAGGACAGCTTCTCTTTCTTTCCCACTTTTTTTTCTCGCCACCAACTCTTTTAAATTCTAATAAAACCAATGACAACCAGCAACGTAAGCCCTATCCCTAGAAATTTCCATTGCTGCTGCTTCTTGCCTTTACAGTTGGTAAGAAAATTTTACAGCAAGTTCTTCGCGTGCGAAAATGCTGGACACGAGACAGTCTAACATGAACATTGAAACAACCTGCCGCGTAATGATCCACGACAAAAGTGAAACATTTTTTACTTCTGTCTTATTTTTTAAGGGGTTTTTTTTAAAAAAAAAAAAATTGAACTTACTTACAAAAACACCACAAAATAAAATCATAAATGTTAAACCGGTACTGATTTTAATTTTTGACACTATATAATCCAACTGTCTTTTTTTTTTAATATTCTCTTGTTTTTTAACTTTTGTATGGACTTTGGAAATTTTTTCGGGCTGGTTGGGATTCAAAAATGATTTTAGATAAAAGTTATGCTGTATAGAAATTTTATACTCTATATACCATTTAAAAATATATATAATTTTACTTTTTTATCTTCATTTCATATTTCATAAAATATGATGGTAAAAGAGTAAAATTATATATTTTTAAGTGCTGTGAAGAGTGTGTGGTTTATGTCTATAATTTTTTTTAGATAAAATATAAAAGTTGAAAAAATATTATTTGTTAATGTTATTATTATTTTACGATTTGAAAAAATTGAATTATTTATTATATTTTATATAAGAATTTTAGAATGTTGTAATAATGACATGAGATGACACTTTCAAAATCTAAACAAGCCTAAATAGTAATTTAAAGATTGAGATGAACAGAAGAGAAAATCTCATGAGTTTACCTTTTAATACGAAATATTGAAAGAAAAATTTTTCTTATTATTTTTTATATTACATACCAATACGTAATTTGACATTTTTATTTTTTTGTTTAAACACAAAAAATTATGTGTAAATATATATATTTAAATAAAATTATAAAACGATAAATTATATATTGGTGTACGGATGATTAATAGTATTTCTCATATCCAAATACTTTTAATAAATTATGGCTCAATTAATCCTTTCTTTTCTATCTATTTGTGGGAAGAGTATTGTTACTTGAAATCTGTTATATTATATAGCATTTGCATATTATAATTTGATATGTAAAATTTAAAATTTATTTTTAAAATTAAATTAAGGTTGTGTTTGGATATTGAAATGAGTTGAGTTGAGTTGAGATGATAAAATATTGTTAAAATATTATTTTTTAATATTATTATTATTTTGATATTTAAAAAAATTGAATTATTTATTATACTTTATATTAGAATTTAAAAAAATTATAATAATAAATTGAGATGAATTGAGATGTCCTAAGTCACGTAGATAATGATTATAAAAGCTTTCAAATATAATAATTATTTGCCGGAGGAGGTGGTAGAAACGCGTTGTATCAGTATGACCAAGTCGCTTGTGGCCCCGTGGTCAAGGTACTCGCCAAATGGAAGCTCCAAGTCGGACTGGATTGTTTTCCTTGTTGGCAATTTTTTTGGTTTACTATCGACGTTCTAGCGGAGAGCGTGGGGACACACAGCTCAACAAATGCCTACTATTTCATTTATGTGTTTTTGGCTCCAACCGCCATTAACTATTTGAAGACCCAATAATGGAAGAAAGATGCGTCTCGTTGATACTATAACTGAAATTGGTTTCTTTTTTTTGGTTCCTTGAATGATTTTTAGTTTATACATAAGGCTATTTAAGTCAAACAGTGAAGAAAATAACAAATAAAAAAGGTCTGAACCTTAAGATCTCAAATGAGAAAAATATAGACAACATGGACAAAGCAAGGCTTGAAGAAAGAATCAGGTGCTTTGATTGCATGTCTTTCTTTTTAATTGTAACATATGACAAGTCTACACGTAACATTTATAAATTTTCTTTCTTATATTTGTACTCACTTTATGTATATATTGCATCACTCTTATTGATGGTTTTTTTAAAAAAACTTCATTTAAACTATTTATTCTAACTTAAATTAAAAAGATTATTTTCAATTTTAGTTAAATAAGTTCAATCTCCTACATTTAATTTGAAATCAATCTTAAAAAGTTATACGCCAATAGCCTTTGGATCAGATTGCACTGGCTGGCTCTGATATCTCAGTGAGAGAACCAGGTTCAATCTCCCTCCCCGTTTTCCAAAAAAAAAAAATCTTAAAAAGTTATTACAAGATATTAAATGAAGAGTTGGTACAAATATCATTAATACAAACAAAAACATGGTAGCATTATTGCCCATCACTTTTCCCATCAGAAAAATGAAAGGACCCCTTTCACACTAACCCTAGCCATAAAATATTTTTCTTACCAATTTGTAAGACAAGGGAATTGAATCTAGAAAGTTAATTAAATGAATGGTTTTTTTTTATTAAAATAATTATCAAAATATCATAGTTTTATCAAAATATCTCATTTTAAAATATAGCTATGAAAATAATTTATAAAGAATTGTGTGTTGACCTTTGCTACTATTTTTATGCATTAATTTAATACCATCACTTAAATTGAGTATGTACGCATACAGAAATAGAAGAAAATAATCACGAAAATCTTATTCCGTGAGTACATTTGTTTATTGAATAATTTTACTTATCATTCTCACACATTAAATATTATATTTATTTTAATTTTATTTATTTTTTTATAATAAATATATAGTGTATAAATGATAAATAAAATTACTTAACTAATTTAATAGTAATAAAATAAAAAATAATTTAAAATATATAATATGTAATACAGGATGATGAACAGCATCCTTCTTATTTCTCACACAATCCTTTTGTAACAGTATTATAATTTTTTTTAAAATTATATTTATTATTTATCTCTATACTACACATTTTTTTTTCTGATGTTACGGTAGATGGATAAGAAAAAATTTATACAATTTTTTACTATTCACATAATTTTCACATATCATATTTTTAAAATTTTTTTTTATAAAAAAATTAATATATGAATATTGCAAAGAATAATTGAATTAGTTTAAAAAAATAAATTAAAAAATAAATTAAAAAATTTTAAAAATATAATACATAAAAATTGAGAGGCTGTATATTACTCTATAAATGAGACAAAATCTTTTTTATTAAGAAGTTTTGACTTGGCATCAATACACGTGCTCCAGTTGCCGGTGAGCTTAAAGTACTGCCCGTTGATAGCTCAAACCTATCGGCTATAAGATAAGATATACCTAGCATTGCCTCCAGCTCACCACCGACACATTCAGTCCAAGGATATGGTGGCCAGCTCACAAAAATTAGATGACAAAGAACACTAAAGAATTGAAAAAAATAAATTAGTTTATTAAATGACTTTATTTGATATTATTTAGTTGAGTAACTTCTGTAATCATTCATTTCTTTGTATATTTTTTGACCAATGTTTTTGGGCTTCTTATTATATTATTTTCGCCTCACACGAATCTTAATTCATGCTACGCATGATAGGTCTGTACTCTTTTTTCCTATGATTGATTCATTATATTTCATAAGCTTGATCGGAAAATATTACCTACCATGCATCATCCTTCGAGAAATTTAATGATATTTAGCTTATGATGTTTTCGCATAGCTATTGACTCTTTTAATAAATCTTAACGATTAGGTTAGTGTGTTCATAAATATTATGAGAATTTAGTTTGATATTTGCTACAAATATTCTAATTTGTCGATATAATTATAAGACACTAAAATCACCGAAAATAACTGTCATTCATATTGGCCATCACTCTCATGCGTCACCCCCTATTTGTGCTACTTCTAGAATTGCAATAGTAGTTTATCTACAAAAATAATGGAGTTTATCTTAAACAGTTATTATATATAACGTCATTTGTAGTGGTGCATATAATATACACACTATGTGGATGCATGTGACCTATTTGATTTGATTTTTTTTTTTTTTTGCAAAACACATAGACAGCTACCCCTTTGTCATCATCTCTCTCTTATCAAAGACTCTCTCTCATCTCTGACTCTCTCTCTCATCTTCGTCTCTCTCTCTTATCTCGGTCTCCCTTTCGCATCTCCAACTCTCTCTCTCATCTCGGACTATCTTTTTCATTAGCAGCTCTCTCTCTTATCGGCACTCTCTCTCATCATCTCTCTCATTTCTATATTATCAATGACTGTTCGTGTGATACGTAATGTGTGTAATTTGGATACAGCAAAACAGTGACCGCTACCAATACTTTTTCTACCTTAAATTAGGAAGTTTTGTAATTTATTGAAAAAAATGTGGATATTGCTCATACATCTTACAATATTAGATAATATTAATAATGGATTATATTTAAAAGATGAACTCATAAATTAACTTGATTTATTGGGACATGTCATATTATAAATTTAGTTTTATAGAAAATTTATATTTATTTTTGTGAATTTATTTTATAGCTAAAATACTTTTTTTAATAAAAAGTAAAAACGAGAAATTGATTAAACGATTTGACTGAACATAGTAATAATGGCCACGGGGTTAATGGATGACAGCTTTCCTTTTTTTAAAGAAAGAAAATACAATGCGCAAATGAACGGAGAGGTATATATTATGGAAGTTTCGACTTTCGTGTGCAATAACATAAGAAAGAAATTTAAAATAATAAGAACAAAAGTAACATGACATGTAGGCCCATCTGGCATATTTATTTTGTATAATGAATGGTTTTTTTTTTTTAGAAGTATAATGAAAGGGTTAGGTGTGAATAAAGGTCATTCGTTCTTTAATCCATTATTAATCTTCAGGAAGCATATATGGTGGATCTTTAATGGACCATTTTATGATTTAAATAAAAAGATTAAAGAGTTTAATTAGTTGTACAATGATAGAAGGGTGACTTGTAAACCTTTATGTTGGGCTCATTTGGGTCACGTCATACATCACTACTGACACTGCTCTTTTTGAATATTTATTTATTTATAAAGTGTAGTTTCTGTAGAAACAATTTAGGTACAAATTTAGTAATTTACGTGGAACCTTTTTATATTAAATAATTATTCTTATTAATTATTATTCACTATCCACACCTATATATCATATGAAAAATATCCCACATCTTATGAAATAAAAAATAAAAAATTATCAGATACGAAGTGTGAGAATAAATAATAATTGATGTATAACAAAATCATTTTATATTAGGCATATAAGTCAAAGAGTAATGCTACTATATCCCTCTATTTTGTCCTCTCATATTGACCGCTCATGCATCAATTTTTTTAAAATTTTTTATTTGACTTATTGATTAAAGAATTGATTATTAGTGTATTGATTTTTTTATATTTTTTAAAAAATGTTTAGAAATGTTAAAAAAATATGAATAAAAAAATTAAAAAAATAATTTTTTCCTGGGGCATGCCTGTCACTGTTAGGTGGCATCCTATCAGCACTTATAAGTCAAAATAGAGTAAGATATAAACATAAAAAAAACTATAATAAATATGTAGACGTGATTTACTTAAAGCAATTATTATCATATCTTTGTAATTAAATTTTGAGAAATATTTTATAAATTAACGTGAGTTGATACAAAACATTATAATATAAAATTATTTATAATATTCAAGTCAAGCTCCAGTCCCAAAGCAGAGAATTATTGGCTAATATTCATAACATATATGATAAAAAATTTCTTTCTAAAGAAGTCATATTGAAAAAAAAATATTTGGTAGTAGACGGATTATACTTATATTTTCAACGGTATGTGACCTGATAGGCATAATTTTAATTTTTAAAATGAAAGTTTGAAGTTTGAAACTTCTATCTCTCGAATGTATCAAAAAATGAAGTATTGAGATGAGAAGTTTTCTCATAACTCTCACGGATCTTGGTTTGCACTTTATGACATTTACGCTAAAAAAAAACCCAATATCGTAAAAGATTGTTCATGGAATTACTAAGGAGACGTTTGGATTTGAAGATGACTTGAGATGACTTGAGATGAGCTGAGATGAGTTGAGATGAATTGTGAATAGTAATGAGATGAGTTGTGAATAGTAGTGAGATTTGTGAGTTAAAGTTGCTGAATAGTAGTGAGATGAGTTGAGATGAGTTAAGATGAGCTGAGATGAGTTGAGATGAGCTGAGATGACTTACGAATCCAAACGTCTCCTAAAGAGTTTTGAAAGTGACTTCGACTTGCCAATTCAGGCTCAACTCCCCGCTTTATGTTAGCGGACCTATAGGTCTGGCCGGAACTATGCGTTCTTTCTTTTTGTGTTGGACGATGTTGGGAAGAGAATGAAATGCATCGAGGCGGCCAACAATGCAACAACAACACAACTACATTATTTTGGCCACTTGCTTCCTTCCTTAAGTTAATAAGAGGTTCTATTATTCTACATTGTAATATGACTATTTCTTGTGTCTTTTTTCTCCTAGTTAGTTCTCTACCACTATCTCTCCGTGAGTTTACTTTTAGGAAAATGTTAGTTTATCTTCTCACTTTGCCCACTTATTTTGACTGTTTGTTTATTTATTTATTTATTATATATATTTTTTACTTAATGATTAAGAAAGTGATTTTTAATATATTGATGTATTTTTTAAAAACATTTAAATATGTTAAAAATATGAAAAAAAAAGAGAAAAAAAAAAAGAAAATACCAAAATGGCCTAGCAGTTAAATGGAGCGGTGTTACTCTACTGCCTGAGTAGCATCGCTCTTACTTTTATCGTAAAGATATAGTCATTGTTGGAACTATGTTGAATGACTATATCGAAGGCAAGGTAAAAATATAATTTCAACCAGCTAAATAGGTAATGAAATAGCACTGCTCTTACTTTTATTCCTGCTGCCATGCGCGGCACCGTCTGAATTAACAGCGTTGGATCTTTTTGTTTTGTCCTTTCAACCCTCTCCAGGTGTGGCACCGTACTGCACGCGCCGCCACAGCTAGTGGTGGCCCCTCGCCGACGATTCTTCTCAATTTTTTGTAGCTACACTATATTCCCGCTTTCCTCAACCAAAAATCGAGTGAAAGTAGATGTAACAGTTCCTTCTAGCCAGTCCAAACCAACACGTTGCAGCACACCTCTTTGTATTGTAGCTTCTAGTTGCAGTTTAATAGTCTGTTCATCAGACTATATAAAAATCGTCACCAAACGGTCTCCTCTTGTGAGAATTGAGTGTGAGTCAATTTTTTAGCTCCGATCACCCTTTTTGTGTTTTTATTTTTGTGTTGTAATGTGTATTGGCTTTGAGAAGACTGTAGCGGACTCCCACCCCACCAAACTTGTGTCTTGTACCCGTTAGTTTATCTATAAATACTTACTTGCTAAGAAAAAAAAAAAAAAAAGGTAATGAAATATTAATCAAGGACAACTACCGAGAGCCGATAAATACATGATAACTCGATAATTTTAAGTTGTATTTGGTTATTGAATCGAATTCAACTTATCTCAAATTAATTATTAATAGAACTTACTATTTTTTTAACTTATTATAAAAAATATTAAACTTACTTCAAAATAAAAAAAGTTAAACTAGATTCAATAAAATTATAAAATATTAATATTCACAATTCAATTTACCATAAAAATGTAGCTTTATTAGCAGCGGTGGGCGTGTGCAGGTCGTGGGATATGGAGTTCCTGTACGGGTTTACTTCTCCCGTCCAAGAGAGACAATAATAGAATGTGCACAAGTTTATACTCTCTCTTGTGATTATGATTGTCGCGGACTCGCGAATAGGTAAGCAATCCTGCGAGGATACGTGTGTCTGCACCGACACAAGAAATTTGAATTTCTAATCTATATAGGCTTATAGCCATCAAAGAGTATTTTATATGGTCCTTACGAACTATGCTTTGGGAACATGTATTCCTTTTCTTTTTAAAAATAAAAAATAAAAATCCAATGTCAAGTTGCACAAACTCCTAACATCGGTGGAGGGATCAAAGTCCCCCGAATTAAATTTCTCCAACTTAAGATAATGAATTGAAAAAATATCAAACACATAAAAACAAATCTTATAATATTTATGATTATATGATGCTGATAAAAAATATTTATATGATAAACAAAATGTTAATAATATAATATAAATAATTAAATCTATCACTTCCAATTAGTTTAAATTTTTGGGATAAATGATAATTTCACGTGATATCATAATAGATATCATGAGTTGAAATCTTGACTCTACATATTATCTTATTTAATTAAATATTTTATGTATTAGACTCATTAAAAAAAAAATCTGACTCACATGTGAAAGATAGGGTTAAGAATATAATATAAGAAATTAAATCTATCTCTTTTTATTAGTTTTAACTTTCGGGATAAATTGTAATTTCACACAATAAATATTGTAAGTGCAACTTTATATATATATATATATTTGTAGTTAAGACTTTCAAGTTTAAATTTAAACAAAATACCCGAGCTAGTGACTTTTTTTAATAGAAAGGAACACGAAGGGAATACTGATTTGGGTGCAATGGGGGGTTTTGGCTATTTAGAATCCCATTTTTCCTGCTATCTCAAAGTTCAAACCCAACCAAGATACTCTTGGATCCTCCAAAGAGGAGAGGAGAGGAGAGGGGGGCAATTTTAGCGTTGTGTGGAATGATTGTAAAATAAACCGTGCTGAATGCTGGTACATGCTCGCGTCTCATTTTGTAGGTTTGCTCGAATTCTCTCACGTTTAGACTGTGTTTGGGTAGTCAATATAGTTCAACACTTTTCAAATATTTTCGTATTATTAGAAATACTTTACATGCCAAACACAATGAACTATCTTCGTATCAAAGTCTTTCCACAAACTACTATAATATTTATCACTATTATATATAAATAAAAAATAAAATCACTATTATATATAAATAAAAAAATAAAATCACTATAATATTTATCACTATAACATATAAATAAAAAATAAAACCACTATAATATTTATCCCTATTATATATAAATAAAAAATAAAATCACTATAATATATAAATAAAAAATAACATTACTATAATATTTATCACTATTATATATATGAAAATAAAATCATTATAATATTTATCACTATTATTTATAAATTAAAAATAAAATTATTATAATATTTATCATTATTATATATAAAAATAAAATAAAATCACTACAATATTTATTAATATTAAAAAATTACTATAATATTTATTACTAAAAATAAAATCACTATAATATTTATGAGATCCACATATTTTTTAACTATTTATCTAAAAGTCAATAACTCAACATATTTCACACATCCAAACAACTAAAAATATTTTTAATAAAATCCACAAACTCACTCTAATTTCTAATCATAATTATTCATAAATATTTTCAACATTTCTTAAATATTCTTATATCGAAACGTACGTTTCACCAGTGCTAACTTGTTTGATATATCACTGTTTAATTTCGTTTGAGAGAGAACACCTGTATGCAGAACAAGTCAGGATTGGGAACTCGTAACCCGGGTCCCGGAGCATGCAGTAGGTCCCCAAGGCCACGTGTCATGTCAAGGTACGTGTGTACACCAAGTGTAGTCATGCCCCTCGATCCCATGCATTCCGCTTCTGCATGCACCGCCCTCCTGCATGGCCCCTCCCAAAAGCAAACCAATAAAATATGCTATCCTAAAGGTCAAAAAACATTACATTATCTTGATAATTTGAATACATACATCACTCTTTTTTTTAGTCATGGGCGAATAAGATAAATCCCTGATTCCAAGAGGGGAAAAAATATTATAGAAAGTAAAATTAATATATATTGATGGTCTTACACTCTTATATATAGTTCTCTCTCTCTCTCTCTCTCTCTCTTTTTTTTTTTTTGGTCATAAGAATTAAACAAATATGTTACGAGGTGGAATAGGGATTCAACTCTCTAAACCGACGCAAAATACATTTTTATTTCTTAGGGCACCTGTCCGGATGAGCCTGCTAGTAGAAACCTTTCTCAGCGTCTTGGGGAGAACCAGCACCTCGTACGGGTCACGTATGACAACATGGTTAAAGGAAAAAAACAACCAATTGAAAAGGATTATACGACTTTTGTTCCGTTCTTTCTAAACACAATGTCTGCACGATGATCATAGCGCGTCCTGTTCCTCTCAATTAAATTGGATTATTCGCTATTGAATCAGGATAACCTATCTCCAATAAGAATTATTCAATGGTGGAATATTGCGAAAAATATTCAAGTTGAAGACAAATAGCAACTGCTGGGATATTGCCATTTTCTGTGTCTATGAAAACTAAACTATTATATGTTAGGTAGAAAACGATGACAATAGCTCGGGTAAAAAATTAGAGGAAATTCAAGAATATGAACACAAAAAAAAAAGATATATTAATTGTTTTATCTGATCAAATCAGAAACGCATGCAATACTTGTTAATTAGGCATCGTAGGTTGAAATAGACGGATAATTGATGGTTACGTGTTTGATGCCGAATTACTAAATGCAAATAATATATATGAACATAATATAGCATGGATGCAGAACTTACAGGAGGCTCGTTGTTACGAATCCACAAACACACAAAAAAAAAAAAAACCCTCATAAATAAGCAAATTACAATACCATCTAGCTAGCTAGGTCGGCATCTTGTTGAACTTAATTTGCTTTTTTGCAGTTGAAATTAATTATGACCATGATATATGATATTGTTCATATCAACGCCATCCACGTGGAAGTATTAATTGCAACCGTCAGCACTTCCTTGCCCATGATATCAATCATGGCCATTTATAATGGAAAATATCTCCAGCTGCTTTTTCAATTTTACATTCATTCATCCCTCCAATCATATGGTCCCTACAATTATGATAAATCATACTCTGCAAAATATATATATACTATATACTGCTCGATGAAGTAAAAGCTACAACTTTCCTCGCAGGATTCTTTAAGATGGAATATCATTAACTTCTGAAAAATGGGAAAAATTGACGAGCCAACTTAGAAGGGAGAAAATTGACATAAATTAGTGAGAGAACCCATTTCACTTCATGTATAAAGCCACAAAATGTAAATATCACGGTCACCTGCATTACTCAACAAAACCGAGGACCACCAGCGATCAGATGTGGAACTGGAGCATTGCTCTTTGTCCTGCTCAGTTACTCTCGTTTCATAAATCGAGAGAGCCCCCCCTATACATCACGAGAATTTGCACAAGTGCTGACTTGTCCGCCTTGTCCTGTTAACTTCCAACTCCTTTCTCACAAATGAAAATGCTGTAAATATCACTAGATATGGCTGCTGTGCTTGATGACACAGCTAAAAAGATCATCACCCATGATACTAGTCTGTCATTCTTTGTGGCAATTCCATGAGTGTCCCTGCGCAACAGATTTACTTATTCACAGTTAACAGGTTGAAAGAATTACAAAAGCATGGCTTCATGACAGAGCATGACTTTAGGCACACTAACTACCACAGAATTCAACTACAAATAAAAGTTAAATTCACTCTCAGAAAAGCCTTAACTTCTTGTAACTAACTTACATCATTCAGCTCTATCCATGTCCATATCTTTAATCGTGGAAAAAATGCTTAACCAATCTAACACCAACTTCCTATGCACACATAGTTAGGAGCGATAAGAGAAAAAGAAAACAAAAAGTGGAATTAATCACACGACACAAGATTTATGTGGTTTGACAATGTGCCTTCGTCCATGGAATTGCAGAGGATTTTATTTCAGATGATAACCGAATCCAGTGCATCAGCAGTAGAAGTGAATAATATAATATATATATATATATATATAGTAAACCCTAATCAGCGGGTTGGGTTGGATCAAGAGCCAAAAGCGGGTTAGAATTTTTTTCCCGGGATCCCCCATGACATTTGTCCATGAGTGCTCTCGGCTTGGGCTTATTGGCCCCAGCCTCATTGAAGATCCACCAAAAAGCCGCAATGGATTCTTGTTGGGTCAGGTCATCAACCGGGCTGCCACAAACAGAACTAGGCTCCACGCAGAAAAATCCAACACTAGATAGTATGATAACATGGGTCCTTTCATTGACAGCCACCTAATTGGTGAAAGAGTAAACAACCACATTGAAAAAGCTTATAGCATGGCTATAAATATAAACTAGATACTCCTTTCCTTTTATCTATGTGACTGAAGATAAGCACAGATATTTATTATTAATATTATCTTTACATATTGTTTAGTCATAATGTTAAACCCGACAGTCTTCAAGTTTTGGTCCATCTATTAGCTAAAAGGCAGCAAGCATTTGGATGATCTTCAGTCAACCACTGCTTCATGTGATGTAATAAGCAAATCAACATGGTTCCTTTTGCTTACCTAAGAGCAACTGCGGCTGGAAAGATGAATCCAACAGAGATGGCAGCTGTGGCTCCAGTGAACTGAAAGGCATCCCAAATGCTAGGCACAAAGTTGGCTCCAACAAAGATAAGACCCATGAGAACTGCAGTTACTGAGAAGAATCTCCGCTTGTCAAGTGAAATGGGAATGGCATAGGGAAAAAGAAGACCATCTAGGTTGAGGCGAAGAGAGAAAAACACAATTGGAAATACAAGCATCAGGTGGATGCCATAGCTGACCCTAACCACATCATCAAGTAATGAGCTATACGGTATTCCAAGATCACCATCAAAATTGGCAAGAACATCATCTAATGTGTGATCCCCAAAAAGAAGAAATCCAAAGAAGCTGGTAGCAATGTAAAGAGATGAGCATAATGTGAGTGACGCTCGGACTATTGACTTCATTTGGGAGGGATCCCTTAGCTCATTCTCTATTGGATGAACTGCAAAATGCATTTGAGCAAGCAAACAGCCCAAAGGTTAACACAATGATGCAATAAATTAACATCAATTCGATATCTTCTGCATATTGCTTTCACAAAAACAAGCCATATAGCTTTCACCACCTTTTTGTGTGTTTGAGTGGTGCTAGTGACAAGTCAAAGTTATAGACCATAAAGATGAGTGGTTATGGTTGTAAATGTTGTAGGAATGGCAAACTAAGACAGGCAAATCATCTCATGTCAAACTATTTGAAAAACCATTGTTCCCTGAAATAAAAGAAGTGTTTTTTTCGTCCTTAAAAAAAAAATGGAGGAGGGGGATATCATTTTACACTATATAAACTCACATGAACCTTTTTGCCACTAACAGGTTGACATGCCTTCTCAAACAGAATGCATCTAGAAATCTTTTGAAAATCCTTTCAAATGATATTAATGGATTCAAAACAATTCTATATTAGCTAATAGTCATTTTTTCGTCCATTATAGTGTTAAAAACATATAGCCAAGGAGTCTAGCTAGGAATGAAATTTGAGTAATTAAGAAGGTAAAAAAACGAAAAAGAAAAAGAGCAGGATCAACCCCTAATATTAGATTGTACTTTGAAGGCAGTGTTGAGTAACTGCTATAAAAGTTATTGTCAAAACTTACTATTATGGTGGCAGATATAGGCAGTGACAAGAATTGGGATAGTTGTAAAAAGCTTCCAAAAGGATGCCTGGTTAACAAGTTCAGGCATCATACGAGGCATTTTCATGCTCCCATCCATCATTTTAACGATTGCTACTCCCGCTGTGATTGCCACAAACACAATGGCCAAACCCACTGACAAAGCCGAAGTGTATCTCAAGGAATCTAACATCATCAATAAGATATAAACGCACAAAAATCAATAATATTTCTCACAATTGTTAGACCAGTTAATAACTAAAACCAGAAAGGTGAATGCACTCTACAGCCAGAAATAATTCTGCAAATTTATATAAGCATGTTCTGCAATCATATATCATATTGTAGGAACAAGAGAAGAAACTAATGCAACTCCCTTTAACTGTGTACTCTGTCAAGTTTAGTAGAGTTGTAAAGGAGCTCTATTGGCAGTTCTACTTGTGCACTTGGATGGGAGTGATACGAGTACGATAACTATATAACATATATCAAAAGATTTTGACCCAATTGTAAGACTAAGGTTGTGTTTGGATAGACAGTTCAGATGAGATGAGATGAGATGTTTTGAATAGTAGTTGAAGAAAATATTGTTAAATATAATTTTTTAGTATTATTTTTATTTTGAGATTTGAAAAAATTGAATTGCTTATTATACTTTTGTATGAGGTTTTGGGATAAGACGAGATAAGGAGGTTTGTGTATTCAAACCCAGCCTAAGAAGCCAAAGATCAGCTAGCCAGTGGCAAATTTGCTTTATGAAGAACAGGTTAGTGTCTAACAATTTGCCAGGTAAATAAACACCACATGAGATAACAAGAATGCACGCTTTCATTCAAGAATGGAAGCAAATTAGTAATTATATCAGGCATAGCATACTAAAAGGCGTAGCGAATCAAGTGCCACAGATGAGAGAATGTAATCAAATGCGTGTATGGTTAAACATATATAAAAGGTGGAGACCTACCAACGCGCTTGAATGAAATGAGAGGAGCAAAGACAAAGAGCGTAGTGACAAGCAGTAAGGAGAAGCGTGTGGTCCACCAATGCTGACCAAACCATTCTTCCACCAAACCCAAATGCTTCACCCCATCTGACCATGTCCCAGATAACACATCACCTGCACATAAATGCATAATTACTAAATGTACATAAAAATGAAAAACAAATTTTTCCTTAGTGGTTATTTTATATGCTGATCACATTCAGAGCAGATATGACTCTGATGAACTATTGACATGTTATACCATGAGGGGTTTAGAGCAACTGTTTGGAAACATGTTAACCAGCTAGGCTATTGCACCTGGCATAAGTTAGCAGTGACCTCCAGAAGCTTAATTATAAAACTAACCTAATCCTGTTGACGACATGTGAGATGCTTGGATGGATGGAAAAAGGGAAATCTTTCACACACTGATATCAACCTATTTCTATTCTGAGCGATACATATAACGTGGTCAAACGAAAATGTCAAATCATGACACATAGTCACAATCACCTGATCAAGGACGGGGCTTGTCATGATACTTGTCAAATAGTAACACTACCATAAGACTCAACGTACTTGTTATTAAGGAAGCTTCCCCTGTAATACTGAACCGGTAAAATCAATAAGGCCAACTAGGAGCTCGTATCTAAACCAAACAAAAAAAACTAGGAGCTCATAATTCAAGAAGGCTATGGACTAGTTTGGATCTAGAGATAAGTTGAGATAATTTATAAATAATAGAATAAAAGTTGAATTGTTTATTATATTTTATGTAAAAATTTAGAAAAATTATTTTGAGATTTGAAAAAATTAAATTGTTTATTATATTTTATGTGAGAATTTGAAAAAATTATAATAATGAAATGAGATAAATTGAAGTAAATTTTGAATTCAAAAGATGCCATATCATACAATGATATGAGTTGAAATGACCTCCAAACCGGCATAATCTTCTCAAAGGTTGAGTAGGCCTTCTGATATTTCCTTGCTTTTTGATTCTTCTGATCACTCAGATTATCATTTTTGTCCACAAGCAACTTACTCCTTCGATACATTATATTTTAACAATTCTCGGTTACGCCCTCTACTGGCACGTATGGGTAATTGCATATATTCTATTCTTGTAGCTAAAGTCCTTACAGGTGGTTCATTCATGCGGTTGATGCCCCTCTACTGACTCTATGTTCAAATCAATTCTGGTTTTACTTAGACTAATTGCGAATCCCAAAAGATACCGTGAACAGAATTTCCGAATTTAGCGTCGACCCAATTCGGAAACCTAAAGCGAAGATTCAACAAAAAAGAAATGTCTACAATCACGAAAGAAAATCAAATTTAGGACAAAGGTCCGTACCGATTATGATCATGTAGACAACGAGCATACCGATATTGTTAACCACAATGCAGACCTGCAAGATAGTCCGCCCGGCCACGCCGAAGGCGTCGCCGACTACACCCGAATACGTGGTTGACTTGGAAGCTCGACTGAACCTGAGGATCATTTCGATGGACGACTCCGTCAAGATAGCACCCAAGGCAATCATGATCAGTCCCGGAACCAGCCCCAACTGCTTGACGGCGGCGGGGAGAGCCATGATACCTGCCCCGACAATGGTGGTGGCGAGGTTGAAGACTGCGCCGGAGTACGACGCACCGTTGAAACCGACCTCGTGGTCGTCGTATTTCTGTGGGGAGAGGAGAGGTGTACGAGGGTTGCGGCGGTACTTCCGGTCCGAGGAGGGCAGAATCGTCATTTTCTGACGGACTAGCCGTTCTCAGAGAGAGAGAGAGAGAGAGAAGTGGGTACTGTATTTTGGGTGGAGGGGATTTGGTAACGGACTTTTTTTAACGTTATTGAAAGGGAAAGATGTTCACGCGGGAGCCGGCGTCTACAAACGACCGTCCTTTAAGCGTACATTACAAGTAATCATAGGAACTAGACGCGTGGATAAAAAACAAAAAAGTTTATATAAGCCAGAAGGTAGTTGATACACGTCGTTTTTGGGTTGGGTATGGCTTCGAGGTTCCCGTCAGTTGGAGGCCCGTTCGTGTTGCTCACGACAAAAAGATAGCCCTTCCTACGTGACCAAGCTGTCACTGCAGCACAAGGAAATCCCATAGGGATGTCAGATGTTGACACCTAAGACCTAACCCTGTATCCGACTTCAGAGGTATGATGATGCTCGGTCCTGTGCGGGTGCCTCATTGCGTCGATTTGATGTTTGGGCTCCCACATTAGTACCAAGACGAAGCCCCCTCCCTTCGAAACCTTCAAAGGTCAGCTGAAGATATAATAACACTCTCGTTGGAATAGTTAAATTAAAATACATTTTTGATAAATATAAGATAAATTTAATTTTTAACTATTTCATTTATATAAATCTCTATATTAAAATAGTTATTTTTTCATTATATGACAATAAAATAATATAAGATAAATTTAATTTTAACTATTCACATCAAATCTCCAAATTGAATTATCTATTTATTCATTATATAGTAATGAGTAATTAATAATTTTGAAAATTTTTTAATTTTTTTTAATTATGAATTTATTTTATTTTTTCATATTTTACTATTTATAATATTATATATTAATTTGTAATTGTATTATAATTATATTTTTTCAATTGTCATTTAAAATGGAGAGAGAAATAATTAATATTAAAAGGAAAGAGAAAGAAATAATATAAAAAGAATTTGATGAATGAATAGTATCTTCCAAATTTAGAAATTAATTTGGATATTACTGTAGCTATATTCCAAATATTTGGAATATAGCTAATTCAATGTGAGCAATTTATCCACCTAATAGCTAAATTCTCATTGGATTTAGCTTTTAGCTAATCCAATGAGAATGCTCTAAGGTAATAATATCCTTCTAACAGGTTTACTCATCTTTATCACTCATGTTATTTATTTTTTTATTTTTTATTTTTTATTTTTTTAAAATATTTTTTTAACATCCTTAATTATTAAAAAAATTAAAAAATATATATAATTTTACTAATAATCATTTTCTTAACTATTAAATAAAATAAAAAAATATAAAAAAATCAAATATAAAAAAAGAAATAAATTAATAATAAATTAAAAGTAATCTTATCATTTTCCGAAGATATATAAGAGGCAACAAAGCAAACCTTAGGGAGGTATGTTACGGAATGGTAGGCAGATATCCTATTAGTTTAGATATAATTAAAAGTATTTTGTTAAAGGTACTACTTAAAGAAAAGAGGCCGATGTGGTCATCAAGAAATTTCACAAACTGACGTGGTAGTACATTACGTTATTTTTATTTTATTTTATCTTTTTTAGAAATTTACTGTAGACTGCTGTGTCATTCATCTCGTCTCGTTTAGTCCCATTCAGCGATCTTTCAATTTCCCAACCTCTGCATCTCATTTCCAGCACCTGTGTTGGCCACTGGTAAGTTTATTACATGGCTTGAGTATCTCTTTCACTCACACATATGCAGGATCTTCAACAAATGTACCTCTCACAATTATTTTTCACTCTTAACATTTTTTCTCTCTTTTTCTATTTACTGCAACTATTTTTGGAGCAACTCACATAAAAGTTCTTCCATATTTATGGGATCCTGGCAAAGAGAAAAATTGCATGTTGAAGTGCCTATAATAGATCATTTCGACATTTGGCAAACTCCATATGTACATAGCCTTCAAATTCACATGATGCATACTCGAGAAAAATCCAAAAACTCTATATATACAAAATTATCTACATCGGTTGCTTTTAGCTTTCTTGAATTTTTTTTCCTAGCAACATTCTATTGATTTATGGCTTCAAACTAGATGCCCATTTAGCAACATTCTATTGATTTATGGCTTCAAACTAGATGCCCATTAAAAAAAACTAGATGCTGATTAATGGAAGTAATAAATCTTGAGAGATTCATCTAGATTTTTGAACAGGGCCTTTAAAAGGGACACATTTCCACAACCTGAGGAATAACACAGTAGAGTTATCTTGCATACCCCACCAAAAATCCAAAAACTCCATGGAAATTCAAAAGTGTTACTGTATTAGGGCAACGCAAATGAGACGAGAGAGAAATCTCAGTGAGGGCTGTCGGTGACGAGTTGTAGGTGATGAAGAACATGCAATCTTCGTGCAGGGTCTAGGAAGGAAAATAAAAGAGAGAGAGAGAGAGAGAGAGAGAAGGGATAGCAGCAGGACATACTTAGAGTTAAAATAATAATAATAATAATAATAATATGACAAGTCAATTTGTGAGATCCTTTTGTTAGATCCATTTGTATCCCAACAGTTTCCTAAAAAAATTTAATAGACGTTTAGATTCGAAGATGAGTTGAGATGAGTTGAGATGGATTGTGAATAGTAATAAGATGAGTTGTGAATAATAGTGAGATTTGTGAGTTAAAGTTGCTGAATAGTAATGAATAGTAATAAGATGAGTTGAGATGAGTTGAGATGACTTGTGAATCCAAACGTCACATCCTATTAATTAAAGTGGTTCTTCGAATAGGGATAACGGGGAAAATGCAGCGACGTGATCTCACTTAGATGGGCTTTGACTGATGAAGCATCATTTGAGGCCCAAACCAAAAAATAGTAAAAACATGTGGCTGCATGCACTATATGGATGCGAAGACAAGTGATCCCAAGCATATAATATATATATATATATATATATGTATGTATGTTTATGAGATGAATAATGTTATATATAGTAGTGTAAATGTAGCGCAATTGTTTTAAAAAAGAATATAGTATATTATTAAAAAATTAGTTTTTTTTTTTCCTATATAGATTTCATATATATTCATTTTTTTTAAAGAGGTTGTTCTGTATTTGTAAACTCCACGATTGTATCATTTCTCATACGAGATTCATGGTATTCACGTCTGTAGATATTAAACATTTTTGCACGAGAAAACCCTCCACGAATATAAGAAATAAAATCAGCAAAAATAAATGGGTCGATTGATGGTAATTTGCAGAAAATGATGGCTAGAAACATTAAGGAGTTGATGAAGTTTTGTTGTCGGGAATAAGGGCCTCAAGCTATAAGAACATATACGACTTACAGAGAACATAGTCAAAACTGACAAGCATTGTGATCAACTGCCTCGTCGCTAAACCAAAAATTTATCTTCCTCATTATTAATTAGAGCTTTTACTTTGATTAAATCTAGCTTTGAGCTCGGATCTGAATGTGAAGCTTGGCCCTTACAGCAACACTTCGCAGAGGCCTTTCTACATATATATATATATATATATATATATATATATATATATATATATATATATATATATATATATATGATGGAGTGAAGGTGTCACCTTCTGCTGCATATATATGATCTTCCATCCGATATAAAAAAGACCGCCGTCGTCCATAAAATTGTGGATCGAACATTCCGAGTTTCCAACTCTGACTACTTGAAAACAGTAGGACAACGCTTCCGGTCTTTTCATGCCTCAAACAGATGATGAATAATATCTAGTTAAACAAGCAAGAGACATTTTCGGACCTTCGCTTTAATTTGGAGTTTAATGTCGAAGAACAAGTAACGCTTCAGTGGATGATGATCTTTTGAGTTGCCAAGAACCGCTTCCACAGCCTTTACAATTTACAACTAATGATAATCGAAACCTATAAGCCCGCAGAAACAGCAACGAAAACAACATACCATAACAAGTTTGTCCCTGTAGTGACGCTACGCTTAGCTCAATAATGTTATATCATCGTTCTTTATGACTGCTCTGCTCCCGTTGTTAACCACTCGCATATGAAATATCATGCAACGGCAACGCGGTAATATTGACTAAAATTAAATAGACTTTCCAATCTTACCTCGTCGGACATGAACGGAGCCAAATCCCGAGCGGAAGCGGCTCAAATTGCGGAGGCTGTGGCTGGACCGACGCCTTTGGGCACCGGAAGCTCGAACTCAGCCTCGGAGACATCAGGAAGAGATTGAAATGCCTTTCGGAGTACCGATTGGGTTTCGTTCGTGGAGTATTGGTATTGGAAAGAAATTTGCTTTTCGACCGGCCCTTTTATTGTTGGTCCGAGTTCTAGCTTCCAAGGCCATAAAACGCAAACCAACATGGTCCAACTCTCGAGCCTTGACCCCTTCCTCATTGCAAGTAAGCCTTCGCTGAGAATCATTGGCTTTTTATTCTATTTTCAATTTGTCCATCAAGTTGTTTATATCTTTATGAGTAACTAAAATTTAAATATTACAAATTAAATGATGAATACAGATGGTGTATAGTGTAATGGCTTTTAAATAATATTACTACTCATCTTTATAATTCGGATCCTAGAGCGTCTTTCATCTTATTTGTTGTACATAGTTTTGGTACTTAGATTATTACCCAAATAATACAATATTTGCAACGCTTCAAAACATTGGGTAAATTACGGTAGCTGTCACGTGTTTTATTTTGAAAAAAAAAACACTTTGATATCTCTGATATTGTAAGATGAATACAGTTAATAAAAGATCATTCAATAAATAAATATAGATTATTTCAAAATACATAAATAAATAAAGATAGAAAAATTTGGCTCTCTCATAATTTCTACTTTTATTCCATCATAAAATAAAATTTCATTGAGATTCAATTATTTTGTATTCTTATTTCAAAACCATTGTAATAGAATATCACTTCAATCATGAAAGAATTTAAGCATGTATTAGATCGGGGATATCTTGTATCAATCATTTACTCATATAATCTAATTGTTAGATATTATAGATGGAGTACATTGGAAGTGATATTAATTTTAGCATCAAATATATATTGGGTTGGATGAGGTTGTTCTACGGACTTTTTCGTCATTTTTGTTCATCTCATGTGGTAAAAATTGAAATAACACTCATATATTTTACAGTTTAAATACTGAAAAGAGAAAACCAACACATTTAAGAAATAAATTTCAATTTTTATACTAAATCCAACCCACTCTAGGAGGGTGGGGCTATCATTATCGCCCCTACAACTGCAATTCACGACTGTCCTTTTAAAGCCAACCATCAAAACACTCGAAAGTTTTCATACGTGGGCATACAAAGATACAAAGAGGTGCCCCTTATGCACGCTCCTTTTACGTAATATATATCATGATAAAGCATAAGGCTTTACAAGAACCCATAAAATCGATTGGAACTCACTCAGACTTGCCATCGGAGCTCAAAATCGGCCGAAATTAATAGGAACCGGTCGGCCGGTTTGGTTCCGATTTGAACTAGAAAAAAACTGTTGAACCGACCGACGTCATATGCTTTTTTTTTCTTTTTTTTTTTTCATATATATACCATTCTGAAACGGTGTCGTTTTGCTTTTGTAGTTTTAAAAAAAAAAACTAAAGGGCGTCGTTTCTACCTAGGGGTTAAACAACCTGTGCTCCAGCCTCCCTCTCTGCTTCTCCTTCTTAAGCCCTCATTTTCAAACTTCTTCAATTTTCATCATCTCCACTCTCTAGCGGCAGCGACAGCGACAGCGGCCCAGCCTCCACATCCCTTTGGCAAACGGTGCAACTCCAATGTTTATAATCCCACTCAATTCCGTCCCCCTCACGGAGTCCACCGCATGTTAAAATAAACCTTCACGGAGTCTACCGCACTCCAATATTTTTTTTAAGGTATGATTTTCAGTTTTTATAATTTTATCATCATATCAATTTATGTTTCATATGTTTTTAATTGTTTATTGTATATTATGTGTAGTCTAAACTAATAAACCGACTGTGAACACGCCGGCAATCGATCCGGTTGGTTTTACCCCTTAACAAAACCCCCACCAACCCCAAAAAAAAAAAAAAAACCAAAGATCCGTCGGCTTTCAACCCTTCAAGCAATTAATACATTTCCTAATAAATTAAATTATAACGCCGTCTACTTCAAGATTTCCATGTAGCAGCTGGCAGATGCGTAATCTGGTGTCTTTTTTTGAAGTATTTGGTCAATAATTGATAACGATCCGACGGCAAATAGCTGTGACCTGCCATGGGATACAAATTACAATCCTGAATCCCGGGACCATGGGACCATGGGCAGATCCGTACTCACATATTAATTTTAAAAGGTACGTATCGATCAACTTCCCCCCATCGGCAACCAGCCTATGCACGAAAATTGATGTAAATATTCGTTGCATAGTGCGTTTTGTCACAGTGTTGTTATTGCATACGCTCGTCTCGCTTCCAAAATAAAATAAAAAACAAACTGGACCTGACGTGGATATCACCCGCACCTGTCAATTGGGGCAAGTTTTTTGTTTTTTTCTACATATCATTTTCGTTATAATTTTAATTCAGACGTTACATAATTTGAAGTAATTTATATTGAAGCTATACAGCGTGTGATATTATATATTTGTTTACGCTTTACACCTCCTCTGGGATGCAAGCAATTATGCATTATGCATGCCCGAGGGACGTATAATATATAATTAGGTTCAAAACCAGGTTTTGAAAAATAGTTTTGTCACAGTAATATTCTTACAAAAATAAACTAACAAATTGAAATAAGTTGATATAGTACATTAAATTATAAAATTATTTTTATTATCTAATAGATTTAACGTGTCATACGAAATTATGTCAATTAATTATAAATTTATTTTTATGAAATTTATTTATAGTTGTAACACTCTTAGTTTTATATAAGCTTTTAGATTCAAGGAATTATGTCTTACATACATGATCATGAAAATAATATTCTCTTAGGGTGGTATTCTACGTATCCAACATAGATTAATAGGAAAGACAACTAAGGTTTCGTTTGTTTTCAGGAAACATCTCATCTCATCTCATCTCGTCATTATAATTTTTTTAAATTTCCACACAAAATAAAATAAACAATTCAATTTTTTTAAATTTTAAAATAAAAATAATATTAAAAAATATATTATAACAATATTTTATTCAACTTTTTAACTTTAATCTAAATTCATCTTATCTCATCTCATCTTACCTCCAAAAACAAACTACCCCTAAATGTCGCCTCTGATATCTCTCTATTTTAGAAGAGAACTCTGGTAAGGAATATGCCAATTGCAAAAGCACCAATCAATTGCATGGGGTTTTGGACAAATATTGATGTACGTGTCACTTTCTCTTGGTCTATGTATAGATCTAGAAAAAGAACACGGGAAAAGGACAAATGCATAGCTGGGAATATGTTTATACGAATGAATGAATTGCTTTTTTGTTTCTTTTCTTGAACTCTCGTCATTCACTTGCCTTCATGCTATATATAAGCTATGAATGCAGCTAGAAAAATGTTGATGAATTTCTTTTTTTCATGAAAGATTTCTACTTACTCGTACGTCGTCCATAACATGGATAAGTGTTTGAAATATTGCATCAGATTCCATAATTATAGCCTCCTAAAAATCATGTTTTGTACGTTTTGAAGCACTGTTTTCAATATCATACCGTACCGGTCGATATAGTTAGAATATACCATACCGGCCACTGATCCGATACATGTATTACATATATTTCATACCGGCCTATAATTTAGCCTATACTGACTTGTATTTCGGTCCATACTAGTCGATATTTTAGTTTTTTTTTTTTTTTTCAAATGACAAGTTTATTTTTTAACCTTCAATTCAGACTAGACTATTTATAATTTATATATAATTTATTCATATATAGATTATTATTTTGTAATATAATTTATTCATATATCAACTATCTTGAAATAGTATATGAAATGATACCGATATCTAAATATTTTGTTCCAGTACCTTGATCGATACGGCTTCTGGTACGGTATTCAAAATATTGTTTTGAAGGAAACATGTGAGCTGCCACGATAGCTCCTTTTATCCCACCCTCCTTTTACCCAGTGCAAACTCTGGTTGCATTCTTCAGCCCTCTCATAAGAATGGAAAATATTATTATTCTTCCTAAATAATTATATATATGTCTATATATCTCCTTGTAAGCCTTATTTTTTATTTTAAAAAATCAGTACCCTCCCAATATATATATATAGTGCCTCCAAATTAGTCCAAGTATGCGAGTCAGTTGACCAAATACAGAGATTGATATTGGTTGGGAACATGCATGCACCAGCATCAATATTCAATATGATTCGTGGACTCCGCGCGGAATGCGCCCCTAGCCAAGCACGCGTGATGCGTGGAATGCATGCATACCGGCATTTGTGTGAAAACAGTGAGAAAACATCTCCGAGGGAGAGAGAGAGAGAGTAGGTAAGCTCGATCGCAGTATCCTTATAGCACCAGCATCAGTCTCAATGTCTCATAAAAAAAGAATTTTCATCAAAATTTGATGATTTGGGGGTTAAAATATTAGTATTGGATTTGGTATATTATCAAAGCTCAATTTTTGAACTACAGTATCTTTATATTCATCTCTATATTTAAAGATTCACTATTTATTCTTTATTTCTATTATTTTATTATAAAATGTATTTCTTACATTTCCTATAATTTGTATAATATAATTCTTTCATCTTTTATTTTAAGTGTCATTTTTACTAATACTATTGCATGATGGGTGTTGATGTATTTTTTGACCTTAACAATATAAATAACTCTCTAGTTAGTATCAATAATTTAAATATTAAATTAAATTATTAATGTATATATAATTAGTGTAATTTGTAAAATATGAAAAAAATAAAATAAAAATATTATTATTTTAATAAATCTAATGACTAATCTAATATGAGGTTATGAATAATGAAGTTTTGAATTTATATAAAATATGTACTTTTTATCAAATTTTAAAGATAGATTTAATAAAACCAATACTAATACTCTTAATTCGCTCCATTCAAACTTCTACATTGGCTGGTACTGCTTTCATCACCCTCTACACGTTTGACCAAAACAATGGAAAAAATAACCATAATAATAATAATAATAATAATAACAACAGTAATGTATATGTATACTGACTTGATCAGTACAAGCAAATGACAAATCCTAGTATCCGTCTGAACCGATATATAGTTGTGTGTGGAACTTCCCGTGAACAGATCACAATAGACAGCGCTGCTTTCAAGAGGACTTGACTGCAATATGTTTGACAAAATGTGCTTGTGGAAATCTTCATCGTGATCATCATCATCGCCGTTTCAGAAGCTTAATTTTTAGAGTAATGCTACATACAGTCGTGAAATGCGCAAATGCCGTATAGTCATTTTGAAAAAGAGTGGAGTTCACTATTAAAAAATTAATTTCTTTTCAGGTGGGTCCCTTATTTATTCACTTTTTTCAAAGCGACTGCACGACGACTGCACGCTCACGACTGCAAGTATCATTTCTCTAATTTTTAAGTGGCTCTTACCTACCAATTAAGTCCATTACTTTAATATTGTTGTGAGCAGTCAGCTTCGTGGAAATGGAGGTAATTAACTACTCTGATTATTGACTGACTCATCAGGGCATCTACAGCTTCCCGACGGCTAAGTCAATTGCGGTTGCTGTGAATTAAAATTGGCATCCAAAACTTGAACTCGACCCTCCATGCATGCGATATTCACATTATATATATGGGGGAATGTCAATTTCCTATCTATATATAATTAATGACCCTTTATTATTGTTAACACGTGGCTAGCTATTTTTAGGTTACAAAGTCAACGATGAAAAATTACATTCTTCATATTTCACAAGATAATTAGGGGATCAATTAAAAATGTTACGCATGTTGTTTCTGATAAACGTGCTCTTGCTATAAGTTTTATGTTATATATTAGCCTTCTTAGCAGTGCATATATATATATATTAGAAGAATAATGATACGCGTACCATTTTTTTTTATCATTATTTGTATAAACATATTTTAAATTAAAAATATTTCTATAAAACGAGATTATAACTTTTATAAGTTAGTTTATAAAAACGCATCTCATTTAAAATAATGTTGTAAAAATGATTATATGTGTATCATTAGTACTTATTATAAATGAAAAATGATTTATTTCCTTCAATGTTGTTGTTCGCATAGAATTTTAAGAAATAAAAGTTAACGGTTGAAAATGAATAATATTATACATATGGAGATAAGAGTTTCCAAAATCCCTAAAATATTATACTGTACACATTAGAATCTAAGATCACCTAAACGCTGACGGTTCATCTCCAAGAAATTTGCTGACCCTGTTATGAAGTGATGAGGAAAGCTTTCCCTCCCATAAAAAGGCTCTCTGAACCTTTTATTATTTTTTCAGTTTTATAAGCTTTCTTATACTTGGTTTGGACCCAATTGCATAGGGAGACCGTGGGGTGTTATGTCGTGTTTGGGTCAGACTTGCTACCACCCTCTTGTTGTGAGAATGTCTCAGGTTGTAGCTCAAACTGTCAAAGGAGATTGTGGCATGTCAAGTCGTGCTTGGGTTAGACCTGCTGCCACCCTCCCTGCTATTGTGGCAGGGTGTTAGGTCGTGCTGCGAGCCGTCCTACGATACCTTTGGTAGCACGTCGTTGCTTGTTGGGTTTCCTGATATGCATTAAATGCGACGTGTCTCGAACCTAGCGTACCCACGATCGGACACGCCTAGCTGCCTGACTCTAGCGGCAATAAACTAGAATGTACCTTATGGCAGGACTCGATAGTTTACCGAGTCCTGAGGCGATCACTGCCCTAGGGTGAGCTTCTTGGTGTGGCCGAGCTCGATGCCAAAACTTTCCTGAATGGGCCTGTAGCCTTGGGCTCGATGCGCAATTTTCCGGTTTGGACTTTTGGCCTGCTTTGGGTCTCCGCGACTCGATCTCCGTGGGCTTGAGCCCCTCTCTCAGAAGAGCTTAAATTCTCATATAAAATATAATAAATAATTTAATTTTTTTAAATTTTAAAATAATAATACTGAGATGAAATGGGTTGAAATTATTTTTATATCCAAATAGGCCTTAGACTGACTCATGGATGAGACGAATCTAACTTTACACTGCGTAATCGGATATGGAATAATGATTAATTACCAGTCGTATAATTCTCAAATAATTCCTGAATGTTTTTTTTTTTTTTTTTTGCAAATTCTGACCACGGGTAAGCCACAAGTTTGCAGTCCTCGTGGCGTTGCCTGTACAAGTAGTTTTGCAACGGGCCGTAAATAAAACCCAACAAGAACAAAATCGTGTCGGTAGTTTATTTGGGCAGCACATGACCTGATTATCGCAGCACATGACCTGTTTATTTGGGCCCCTTTGGGCCCAGAATTCATTTTGGGCCACTTTGGGCCCATTATTTATATTAAAAAAATATAAATTTAAAAACAGAAAAGAAATATTTTTTTTTTGATAAGTAGATATTAAGTTTTAACTATTAAATAATTAAGTAATATTCATCACTAAGGCAATAAGACACTATGCTACAATAAATAGTTTACAATTATACAAATTAAGAGAACTAATAAACTATTACACTATTACAAACTCTTCTAAAAAAAATAAATATTACAAATTGTATAATTAACTATTGTAGCAACATTACAATAATTGTAAATTAAGAAAATTAATTTTGGGGGTGGAGCCGTAGTTGTGAGTTCACTGAGTTGTGTCGAATGTCGATTGCTGTGAGACTGAAAATCAATAAGTTAAAAATAAAAGTTAATAAGTCAAAAAACCTGAAATATTAATAAGTTAAAAATAAAACAAATTAGAATTAAAAAGTTATAAAAATGAAACAAAGTTTTAAATGCAAAAAACAATTAGGGAAGAAATTATGCAAACCATGGCAATGGTGAGTCCAATACAAAAGTCATACTGCATCGGAGGTAGCCGTAGACGCCGTCTCATGTATCACTATAAGTATTAAATTTGAAATGAAATTAATGAATACCAATTAAATGAAAATAAATAAATGAAAATAAGAAATTAGAATAAATACCAGATCCAGACTGATCATCACCCTCCTCCTCGACGTCGGCCTCCTCATACTCAAGAACATCCGGAACATGAATTGGAGTTCCCTTGATCCAATTCTGGGTGCAAATCAAAGCCTCCACAGTGGCAGGAGCTAATGAACTCCGAAATGAATCTAATACACGTCCTCCGGTGCTAAAGGCCGACTCTGAGGCTACTGTGCTAACAGGGATGGCCAAAAGTGAGCGGGCTATCTCTCCAAGGATGGGATACTTCACAGCATTCACCTTCCACCAACTTAATATATCGAAATCTCATGAAAATGGTAGCATCTCTGCTGCTAAGTATCTGTCTATCTCTGACTGAGCCTCTACAGAAGTCCGGAGGAAGGGGGCCTGCTCATACCTCTCACCCCACTCCAATCTACGCCTTTTCCCACTCTCGACTTCAGGAAACTGTGAGCCTGAGGCTGAGGGGGTAGATGTAGGTGCCGCAATATTACCACCCCGCAGGGTGGAAAACTCATCAAATAATCTAGTAAGGGTTTCCCGAACCCTTGCTGCAATAAGCTCCGCCCATACTTGCCCGTACGCAAGGCCCAATCCAAATATCATGCCATCCAACTTATACCTCGGGTCAAATACGACAGCTACATATAACAAAATATTAGCCCTAGTTAAATCTCCCCAATACTTGTCGTACTTTGACCTCATAATCAATGCCATCTCCCGCAGCCTAATGTGACCACCCGCGACCATGTCATCTAATTCTTCTTTTACCCTACATATTTGCTGGCATACAACATTGGATGTAGGGTACAAAGTTCCAGATAGCCTCGTGGTGATATCGTAAAAAAGCCTCAAAAAGTCTACAAAAATAGTTACAACTTCCCAATCATCAGCTACGGGTTTCCCCAATCCCCCGTGATCATCAAAATATTTTACATATTGGATGTCTTCATCACCCAATAATGCAAATGCCAGCCTATATTCTTGGGCCGCCTCCAACATCAGAAATGTTGAGTTCCATCGTGTAGGCATATCAGTACAAAGACCCTTCTTAGATGTTAGACCCGCAGATCTCGCAGCAACCTTGAATTTCTCCAACCTTGAAGGAGAAGATCTCACCCATCTCACAGCAGTCCTAACTCGAGCAATCGAGTCATGAAGATCTCTCAAACCATCACTGACAATCAAATTCAGAATATGTGCTGCACATCTCACATGCAGACACTCACCACCCATAAGTGTCTTATTTGCCTTTCTAAGATAAGTTCTCAAATGTCCTAATGCAACATCGTTAGACGAGGCATTATCGACTGTGACTGTAACAACTCGGCTCAAACCCCACTCTTTTATTGAAGCCTCCAAGGCCTTCCCAACTGTCTCACCCTTATGATCGGTGATTTTACAAAATTTTATGATTTTCTTGTGTAAAGTCCAATGGCAATCAATAAAATGCACAGTCAAAGACATATAATTAAAATTTTGGATCGATGTCCAAGTGTCAGTGGTGAGACAAACAAATTGATCTGCCAATTGACCCCTCAACTTCTCCTTTTCAATGTAAAAATGCTTTTTTACATCCTTTGCCACCGTGTGGCGAGAGGGAATATTAAACATTGGTTCCAAGTAGTGAGAATACGCCTGGAACCCTTTCCCGTCTACAATTTGAAAAGGTAGCTCGTCCATTATGACCATACGAGCTAGATGTCTTCTACACTCATCGGGATCATACTTAGTATACCCCCTCAAACTTGCACCCCCACTAGTCCCATCCGCCATTTTTGAAGTCCAACTTCTAGCCTAGATTGGCTTTTATCTTGTAATGATCTTAATATTAGACTTTTTTTGCATTGCTCTTCTAAGTGCACCTTTAATTGAGAGGTGCCATGTTTCCTATAGTGGCATCCATAAATTTTGCCACAATGGTTACACTTGACTTGGGGGTTACTTGAGTCACCACCCTCTAATTTGGTGAAATGAGTCCAAACTATTGAAGCAGGTTTCTTGCTGGGCTTGGGGGCGGGGCAAGGTGCCGTAGGGTTAGGGGTAGGGGTATGAGTAGGAGGGATAGGTGTAGGTGTAGGTGTAGGGGTAGGGGTGCCCTCGGCCTGAAAAGGAGAGCTCGCACTCGAATTCGCTGGAATATTCATGAACTAAAGCAAACAAGAAATCTGAAATAATAGAAAACATAACAACTATATAATGAACATAAAAGAAAAGTAGAATAACAAAAAGTATCACACTATCACTTTACATTCATATATATATATATATTGTGTACTTTGGTTATAAAATGTAATAAAGTATATTAACAACAAATACATTATATGTTGTTAATAAAGTATATTAACAAATACACTATATGAGGCAAGAAAATATGGATGTTTCCTTTATTTAAGTAAGGTGGAAAAATCCACATCCAACAAATTAAAAAATATTAACAAAGAAATGAGAAGATAGAGTCCGCACAAATTCTGTTGCTGTAAATAGAGTGATTATAGCCTTGTAACATGCACGGCAGTGCCTATATAATGAAAGCAAGTCCTCACAAAGGAGGTATTGAATCCAATTTGACACCTTCTAGCTACATACAATTATATATAAACAATTATTTGCTTATTAGTTGTATATACTATCCAACTATTTATATATATATATATATATATATATATATATATATACATACAAGTTGACATAAAAAGGGGTGCCACTTAACCAATATGCATGTGCACCCAGCTTCGCAAGAAGACTGCATGTCTTCAAATGTGTACACACACACACAGAGATCATTGCGTGAAATCAAAACAAATAAGAATTTGATTTTGGGGTAAAATAAAGTGGCTTCATTGTAGCTTCTTGCTTGGACATGATGATATACAACTGATCTTTTTCATGATCACAAGGAATAATATTCATGCAAACATCACAGCCGATCTTTTTATTGCAAAAGAATGCAATGAAGCTACAGAATCATTGGTATAATTTTTAAGTTCAACCACACAATGAGAACACCAACACTACCCTTTCCCCATAATAACAACAACAATTGTTACTACTAATATTGGATATGATTTTCAAGAAGCAGCAGAAAATCCAAATTATCATAGGCTTCATAGCATAATGGATATGCAAAAGAAATTGTGAAATGGGGCCTAAAACTCATTTACCTCCCATTGAAAATATCAAATTCATTTTCTAGCTAATACGAGGCTTTGGATGCTATATATTTGACCCCACATGCCAACGATGAATTTATCATCTCCTAAGAGTTTAGATTTTTTGGAGTTTAAATTTTTTAGATAAGTATGATTTAACTCAAAGAATGAAAGTATAGCATGAGACTTTTCGGAATTAATTCCAAATCATGCTTGCTCTCTACTGGTTTTTCTCCTTTGAATCCCCTAAATTAATTTAGGGTTTTCGATTTGAACCCTAAATTAATTTAGGGTTTCGGATTTGAGCCCTAAATTAATTTAGGGGTTTCAAAGATTGAAACCCCTAAATTAATTTAGGGTTTCGGATTTGAGCCCTAAATTAAATTAGGGGTTTCAATCCAAATTAATTACACAATTAATTTCAATCCAAACCGAAATAATTACAGAAATGAGAAAACAAACACAATTCACATGCATTTCACGGACTCATTCAAATTTCAAACCAAAACACATGCACAATCTAAGCTCCACAGCACACAATTCACAAAAATCCCATCCTCCATCTCCGATAAACCCCATCCTTCCTCCAATCTCCATTAAAAATATAAATCACAACAAAATAAAATAGGATAGGGTTTGAGTTTCTTACCTTTCGGGATTCGGATCTTCGGTGAGATGCAGAGAAAGGGACCGGATGGGCGGATGGCGGATGCGCACGGCGACGTTGAAGCCACCGCTGGTAGCTGGGTGCGGCGCCGGAAACTCAGACTCAGAGAGAGGGAGGGTTGGCGAGCGAATGAGAGAAAGTGAGATGCGAGAGTGGCGAGTGAGGAGAATCGAGAGACTAATTAACCAACGAGCATAAACTTATTTCATACACAGGAATTCATCTATACATAAAGCGGCTTGTCGTTAACGCCTCTCTCTATATATGTATATATATATATGGATGTGGGGTATATGCGGGTGTGACCCCTCACTTTCGCCCTGGATGAGGCGGATGTCGCGGGGACGGTGTGCGCTCGGCGAGTGGTGCAGCCGGCAAGCCGCGGTCTTGGTGAGCAGACTTGAGAGACGTGTGAGGAGCCCAGCTACCCTAATGCTTGGTACACATTTGGATTTGAGTTTAGAATTTTAAAAATACTTTTATCAATCTAAAAGTTATTTAAAAAAATATATATTTATAAAAACGCCTTAAGCATGTAAAAAAAATAAAAATAAAACTCTACTTTTTAAAAAGAAACTAAAACATACAGATAATTGTATATATTTTTAAAAAAATATGGTAATTAATTTAAAAAACGCTTTAAATGCATATTTATGAAATAGTAAACAACTTTTTCATAGTAAAACTCTACCATTAAAAGAATTATTATAAAAAACTCTATTTACTAGTACAATACCAAACAACCACTTAATGAATTTATTATTAGAAATACAGCAATGAACCTCTTACATTTATATTATGTAATAGAATAATTGGTCGTATGAACCCGGGACTTTGCTTGATTCTTGCTTGGGATAGTATTTTTTATTTATTTATTTAGGGAGACTCGTATTTTATTTCGTGGTTGCTAAGGGGGGCCAAAAAAGTAACGTGCAGTAGTCAAAAATAAAAATGGGCCATGCCACCCATTTTGTGTGGGCGCATCTTAACCCAAAACACCGGTGTGGCGCAATTTAGCTGAGAGAGCAGGCATTGGCCGTTGAGCTGTGACCTGTCCTCGTGAGTGGCATGTCTTATTTAAAGACGCACATTTGTCCTGACAATTCTCGTGTCCTGTTGATTAAAGGAGACAGACGGAAAGCACAGCCAGCGAGGGTAGAGAGAGAGCATCGAGCAGGGAGGGAGAGAGAGTGTGTCGGCCTTATACGTGTGAGAATCCTGGTGTTGTGGTGTTCGTGTCTCCGAGAGCTCGCCTGGGTTCGCATTTGGAAAATGGTAGATCAGTACGCGCTCGGGTTGATCTTGGCCTCGGTGTTGGGGTTCGTGGTGTTGTACAATCTGATGGCCAAGAAGAACCGCATCAGAGTTTCTTCGGAGGCGAGAACCGAGGGCGTGCAGACCGTCATCACGACCACCAACGGAGAATGCAGATCCATTGAAGGCGACGTCGACGTTATCATCGTCGGAGCCGGTGTCGCCGGCTCTGCCCTCGCTCACACTCTCGGGAAGGTGATTATGATATTTCTAATTCTCAGATTTATTTTCTCGTTTTTTTTTTTCATTTGCTTTCGTGCAGTTTCTTGTCAACCAAACAGAGTTTCTTGACTATTTATGAGGAAAATCGCTCTTGAAATGTGCCAATGGTTTCGGATTCAGATTTTCTTAATATTAACGTTGAGGAATTCGTTTCTCTAAAAGAAAAAAGATACAAAAAAAAAACTATGGCCTCTTTGTATTGTAGTCTCCGATTCGCAACTCGTACCTTGTGTTTCTCTTTTCCGATGGTTTAGCTAGTTTACAGATACAATACGCTGATGAATCGGTGGTTTTTTTTATGTGACACTCTTGACTGAATTATAATTTTCTAGACATGTAGCTCTTTAGAACAATCATAATTTGTAGTTTTCACTTCTTATATATGTTCTTCTTTCATTGGGAGGGAAATCTCAATATTTAGGTTCTATATGATAAAAAAAAAAAAAAAAGTTCTATATGTTCGGTAAAATATGCTTCAAGGTATGCGTTCTGATTAATTAAACGAATCAAGTGTTTGCAGACATGGAGTCTGTGTCGTGGCTTCCTATTTGTTCTCTCAAGAGGTTGTTGAGTATTTGCGTCTCCATCACATATATTTAATGCAGTTATTTATGGCTAGCTCGTTCTTTTTCCGTGTGGTTGAAAATTTCAAATCTGTGAGAGATATGGCTTTGAAAATTAGAATCGTGCGTTCATAGACGTAACAAGTTTTATATTATTTCTTCGTTGATCTGATCAATTCCACAATTTTATTGTAGTATATTCTCAAGCCTAAAAAAATAATTAATCTTTTGAGTGCAACTTTTACTTGGTCGAAGTCCAGTTTTAGGCTAAACGTTATTTCATACATACAGGGCCGTGAATCTGCTGGTTATCAGTGACTAATAGATTTTTTTTTCTTGGTTGGGAGTCTTGTCCGAATGAACTATTAATGGTAGAAGACACTTTTGACTCATTGCGGTAGATTTGAATTTTTTATACTTCGAAATTGGAATGCTCTTCAAGAGTTTTTGTTTCTTCGGAGCACAAAGACAAATTGGACTTCTAATGCAGGAGCCATCTTTCTGTCTCACTCAGTCACTCTTCTATGGCGCCTGCTATTATCTGAGATGCTGACTTTATAGGGCTATATACATGTATACGACGTGAATCATGTTTTGAAATTAAGCTATGTATTGTTTTCCACGGATTAAGATATCTCAGAGTTCCTGAACTGTAGGGGATCCTAATCCGATATCTGTAACCCACTACTTTCTTATACGTATCAATAGTTCCTTATTACCATGCAACTAACAGAGTACCCGTGTGAAGTGCAGGTTAAATAACAAAAAGGGTATTTAATTTATATATTAGAAAAATAGTCATTGAGAATTGTTGAAAATTAAAAGTATTGATTTTTACATGCTTACAAACAAAGAAAAGTTGGAATAAATAGTATTTTAAATTCCTCGGGATTTTCAATAACCTAGTGCCAAATAAATTATTATAAGCTAAATGACGATTTGATAATCATATGAAAAGAAATTTTTTTATTAATGTTGCTAAGCATGAAAAAACCTCAAGGCCTCCCAATGTAAGGGTTCTATTTTCATTATATGCGCCCCTAAGTTGGTCTCTACCTTCATGCTAAAATATCTTGGTTTCTCACTCTAGCCATTAATTATACATGGTTGAATGTAAAATACCTCAAATTGGATTGCCTATTGTCATAGAATTTTGCGCAATAAGAACATGCAATCATAGATGGTTTTTCTTTTTAACCAATAAAAAGGTTCCCCAGCAAAGCAATTTTCAGGTATTGATTTTGTACTACAAACTTGCAGGATGGACGTAAAGTTCATGTGATTGAAAGAGATTTATCGGAGCCTGACAGAATTGTTGGAGAATTGCTACAACCTGGAGGCTACCTCAAGTTGGTTGAGTTGGGTCTTCAAGGTAGATTTAATTTAAGCTTTACTGTGTGCAGAAATAAGTAGTTTTCCTCCAATTACAGAGGAAATCAGTTGTTAAATGATCACATATCGTTTCTAACTGCAGACTCTGTGGAGGACATTGATGCTCAGCGAGTGTTTGGTTATGCTCTCTTTAAGGATGGGAAAAACACCCGACTCTCTTATCCCTTGGAGAAATTTCACTCGGATGTTTCTGGAAGGAGCTTTCACAATGGCCGGTTCATACAGAGGATGCGGGAGAAGGCTGCCTCCCTTCCCAAGTATATAACTCATAATCCTTTAGAGTTTTGCACAAGATGTTTATATATTTACTCCCCTTCTTTCAAATGGTTGCTGCCCATTGTGTATTAAGAATTGGTACTAAGAAGTTTTGCATGCCTATGGCATTGAGGATTTCAAACACATCTGTGAATTTTCTGATGTGACTTTTTAGGTTTGCTAGCAATTTGTTTTTCCATTTGATAGTTCACTTGGTCAAAGTTTGCACTGAGCCTTTGTAATAGATTGTATGGTCACATTTCTTTGCTTTGGTGTCATGTTATAGTAACCATCTAACATGTCATTGTGTTAAAGGATCATTCAGGTTATCATATTTTGTTCTCTTAAATTCATGCCTTCTTTTTCAATTTTTTCCAGTATACGATTGGAGCAAGGAACCGTTACTTCTCTGCTTGAAGAAAATGGAACAATTAAAGGCGTGCAGTACAAGACTAAAGATGGAAAAGAACTGGCAGCACATGCACCTCTAACCATTGTCTGTGATGGCTGTTTCTCAAACTTGCGTCGCTCACTTTGTAATCCTCAGGTATGGTTTCTTATCACTCTCACCTGTAGAGCAAAAAAACACACCTGTAATTGGAAATTGGTTTACATTTTCTGTCAATTAGCTAACATCTTAAAATTAAGTTATCATTGTCATATGCATGTGTCGCCTGAGAATCCTCATCATCCTGTTTATAACAAATAGTTTATAGAAACTTAAGTCGTATATCTCTTGTCTTCTGCAGGTTGATGTGCCCTCTTCCTTTGTTGGTTTGGTTCTGGAGAATTGTGAACTACCTTATGCAAATCACGGGCATGTCGTACTAGCAGACCCTTCCCCTATTTTGTTTTATCCTATTAGTAGCACAGAGGTTCGTTGCCTGGTTGATGTACCTGGACAGAAAGTCCCATCTATTTCAAATGGTGAAATGGCAAAGTATTTGAAAACCATGGTGGCCCCTCAGGTATATAAGTGCTCCACTTGTTTCCATTTTTTTTTTCGGCCTTTATATTGTTATTGGGTGTTACATTGCCGAGTTTTACTCTGACTTGTTCTTGATGCACGTTTAAGAAGTTAGATGCTCTGATACTTATAAAAAAGAAGTTAGATGCTCTGTTACTTATAAAAAAAAAAAGAAGTTAGATGCTCTGATTGACCAAGTGACATTTCTATTGCAGGTTCCCCCCGAAATATATGATTCTTTTGTAGCTGCCGTAGATAGAGGTAACATTAGGACAATGCCAAACAGAAGCATGCCAGCGGCTCCACAGCCTACTCCTGGAGCCTTGCTAATGGGGGATGCATTCAACATGCGCCACCCGTTAACCGGGGGAGGAATGACTGTGGCATTGTCAGATATTGTTGTGCTTCGGGATCTCCTCAGACCTTTGCGAGACCTAAATGATGCACCCACACTCTGCAAGTATCTTGAATCTTTCTACACCTTGCGTAAGGTTAGTTGTAAGGATGTGCTGCTTGTAAAGGGCTTTTTTTTTTTTTTTAATCTAATTTTTATTTTTGCCCATGGAAGTTACTCCCAAGTGAACTTATCATCACTTAATGTTTCAATTTGCAGCCGGTAGCATCTACAATTAATACTTTGGCGGGGGCCTTGTACAAGGTCTTTTGTGCTTCACCTGATCGAGCAAGGAACGAAATGCGCCAGGCTTGCTTTGATTATTTAAGTCTTGGAGGTGTATTCTCAACGGGACCAGTTTCTCTTCTCTCGGGGTTGAACCCTCGCCCATTGAGCTTGGTTCTCCATTTCTTCGCCGTTGCAGTTTATGGTGTTGGCCGTTTATTGGTGCCCTTCCCTTCACCCTCACGCATGTGGATTGGAGCCAGATTAATTTCGGTTAGTATTAGCTTCTACTCTCTCTGTGCACAAACACATATCTGAGCGACTAGAATGTATTTTCTTCTCAGTTCTGAAAATTGAGTTTTCCCTTGCAGGGTGCATCAGCAATCATCTTCCCCATTATCAAGGCAGAAGGAGTGAGACAGATGTTCTTCCCTGCGACCGTTCCAGCTTATTACAGAGCTCCTCCCGTCAACTGTCAAGCGAGATCACTAAAACCAGATGCCCTAAAGGGATTGTAAGCCAAAACAAACAAGTTTGTACTAGAATGTGCCTTCCCTTCTTCAAAGTTGAGGGGAGGGTGAATACTTTTGCGTAAACGAGTTATCGATCCTCTTTTTCGTTTTGTAGGACTTTTCCTTTTTAGTGTCTTCAACTTCAATTCCTCAAGTATTTATATTATTCGTTTATAATCTGTTGAATTAGTTCTCTGATGCTAAAGATCACCTCCCTGCTCATTCCAATTGGGTGGCGGCTACTCCATTCATTTTACAGTCATTTGTGCGCACTTCTTTTTTTTAAAAAAAAAAAAAAGGTAAATATAAGATTCATATGAAAAAATTAATTATTTAATAATAAATTTTACTTTTTTTAAAACAAAATGTAATATTTGTACAATTCATAAGAATATCTACCATTACTCTTTGTAAAAAACAAATTGTCACCTAATGAGAGCTGGTTAAATGGAGTAATGGACTGAAGGCTAGTTCTTGGACCATGCCTACTTGTGAAGTAAAGAAAAAATATAAGAGTTCTCTCAACTGCCGCGACTGAAGCCATGTTTGGCAAACATAAAAAAATAATTTCATTATCAATAGAACATTTTTCAATTTTAAAATTTTGAGTTTTTCATCTAATTATTACTCAAATACAAATATTAATACAACTTTTACCAACTTTAAAATAAAATTTACATTAAAAAATTATATTCAAACAACTTTTTAAATTTATCTATTCACTCTCACAAACTCCAATACAATACTTATTTTGAAAAATATTTTTATTTAAATTTCTCTCATTTTTCAAAACTCAATAAAAAAATTCCACTCAAACAATTTCACTACCGTTTACAAAATTTTGAAATACTCTAAGCATATAACGATCTGATCCAATAATTTTAAGGTCGATATATTGATAATTTTTATTGAGACTAAATTATATTTAATGGGTTATATTGAATAAGTTCACGAACAATAAATTATTGAGGTTGAATATGAGTTTTAATTAGACTAGGTTAAATCCCAATTGGTATTGAACGAGTTAGACCCATTTTAGAATTTAAAGATTGATCATTAGAAATTTATTTTAATTTAAAATTATCACTGATTGAAGTCCCTAACCCAATCTCAGTTACTGCCAATTCTACATTGAATGAACTATTAGGTTATGTTTTTAAATTCAAACTCTCTCCTTAGAATATCACAACTGAGTGTTCAATAGATTAATATCACTATATGTATTAACTGAGTCCAACTCAAACTCGTTAGCACCTTATCCCAAATCTCTCTATAAATATATATTCCGTGTTATTTGGAAAAAACCATAATCTTTCATAAGTGCAACGATCGAACTCAAGATACCCAATCCAGCACTGTGATCAATTTTATGTCGAAAATTTTAGGAAGCAACACTACAAGGTAAGTAGCTTGATCATAAATTAAAATTAACATACGTTAGCTAGTTATATATATTATTATTATTAAAGCCAATTTTTTAGAAGCTAATGTGTTGGTATTTTTTTAAAAATAATTGTTAGGTTTTATGAGTTTTATTGCTTGAACGTTATTTAGCTTGCATTTATTCTCTTGATTTGTCAGTAGCCAAACATTTTGGTCTGTAATGTTGGTTTCTAATTAATTTATTGCCGTTATTTTTTTTTTGTTACTTTTAATTCTTGTAAAACACTGGCAAAATCGACTTCATGGCTTTTTACGTTTATCTACGTTTCCATTAACGTTTTTAACGTTTAAACTTTTTTCTCTTAAATCATTTATGCAGGTCGGTTTATTTTTACGTTTTAAGTTGGTAATTAATGTTTTTTGTGCCGTTTGTATTAACGTCTACCTTCTTTTAAAAATTGGAAAGAGATTAGCATCCGGTGGGATCTATCTTTTTATCTAGTGTGTGGTTGTTATTCAAGTATAGTATTTTTTCTTTTCGATACGTACGAAGGTAGTAATTTTCTTTTGAAAAGAGAAAGATAAAGTATGTATATTTTTTGAGAGATTTTTCAGATAAAATAAAGGTGTTTTTTGAGTGGACCTTTGAGCTCAATTGTTTGTATAAAATTG
>NW_023362393.1:0-253 GCF_001411555.2 Juglans regia
ACCACTCCGGAAGGAGGATAGGATCAAGACGCGAGCACGACAATCGTTCGTGTCAAACGAGAACGCTCGGTTTGGGATAAAGAGGCCGGAGACCCCCCACACCAACACAATGTTCCGCATCCAAGAGCACGAGAACGCCCACATGGTCGATGACAACCAACGTAAACTCGAAGGCTTGCATGGTAACACGTGGACAACTTCAGAGTCCAGCCAGCACCCAAAGATGAGCACCGACAAGGACAAGGGGCAACGA
>NW_023362394.1:0-253 GCF_001411555.2 Juglans regia
CCGCCCCTGGTGTGCACCGGTCTGCTCGTCCCTTCTACCGGCGATGCGCTCCTGGCCTTAACTGGCCGGGTCGTGCCTCCGGTGCTGTTACTTTGAAGAAATTATAGTGCTCAAAGCAAGCCTACGCTCTGTATACATTAGCATGGGATAACATCATAGGATTTCGGTCCTATTGTGTTGGCCTTCGGGATCGGAGTAATGATTAACAGGAACAGTCGGGGGCATTCGTATTTCATAGTCAGAGGTGAAATTC
>NW_023362395.1:0-253 GCF_001411555.2 Juglans regia
CAACTCACAAATAAAATTCAATATTGTCTAACTCTCAAATGAGGCTACAAAGAGTTTTTAAAGCCAAACCTAATCAAAACCCTAGCCAAAATAATGCCCCTTTTACCCAAAATTACCCTTGATGAACAGTACCGGCTACAGTACGCGCAACTACAGTAACCCCAACAGTAAATTGATGAAACCCTAGTTCCTAAAATGTAATTTTCCAAATAAGCCCTTGGCCAAAATACAAGGCCTTCCCAAAAACATAGTT
>NW_023362396.1:0-253 GCF_001411555.2 Juglans regia
CTAGGCATGGGAAATAAGAGAAGAGAAAATAGTAACAATCGGGACAGTTGTTGAGGTCTCAACCCCTTGGGAGCCAAGCCAAACCAGCAAACAACCCATCGTAGGCCGAGAGCACGCGTAGGAATCTAGTGCTAAGAAGCACCAAACACCATGCCACACTCACACCTCAAGGATGCCATGCACGAGGATCGAACCCCCACGAAGATCAACGCATCAAGAAGGAAACCGTATCAAGGTTCAACCCCATGGGAAC
>NW_023362397.1:0-253 GCF_001411555.2 Juglans regia
TCTCCACCGCCGCCGGCGGTGGTTGTGGCGGCGGCCGCCGCCGGCCGACCATGTCCCGACGACCGTTTTTTGGGCTCGTTTTCGTGGGGGTGATTCCTACATTCCCGATTGCTTTCTAGCAACAAGCTTGTGCTTTAGGGACGGATTTGGTGGCACCTAGTGCCACGCATGGGCTTGTTGATGGGGGCAATCGGTCGTGCTAGGGGCTTTCTCACGTTGGCTAGCCCTCGTGTGCTCTAGTCTACCCCATGGC
>NW_023362398.1:0-253 GCF_001411555.2 Juglans regia
AACAGATAAATATGTAATGACTTGGCATGGCACATATGATAACATGCATACATACAATTTAGTTCCCTTACTTATCACTCATACACATTAAACTGATAGTAAGTTAAAAGCTAACTTACCTCCATCGTCGCGTTCTACTAGAATAAAGTGCGAAACACGAGAAACTGTAAAAGGTTATTCTAAAAGTTAGAAATTAATTACTAACAATTAGAAATGTGAAAAGAGACAACTTAGAGTAAAATTACCATTTTAC
>NW_023362400.1:0-253 GCF_001411555.2 Juglans regia
CAACTTTTTTCAAGAAAGACCAAAAGGTCTTCACTCCAATTCAAAACCATTACGTTGGCGGCTTTCACGCTATCACACTTTGAAAGACCCATTTTTTTTTTTAACAGATCCCGGTGATAGGCAGCCTTTTCCAATGTACATGCACCATTTTTTTTATTTTTTTATTTTTTTATTTTTTATTTTTGCATGATCTCTAGCTTGTCCCTTTTTTCATGTACTTTTGCAACCTTTTTTTTTTTTTTTTTTTTTTTTT
>NW_023362401.1:0-253 GCF_001411555.2 Juglans regia
CATCACCTATCGATTTTTGCCTATTTTCGATTTTTTTTGATTTTTCGGATTTATTTAATCAAAAAAATTAAATAAAAAAATCCCGATGTCGAAAAATTGTGAGACTTGCTCCTACTTCAAGATATGATTTTTCTAAGCATGCCTGCAAAAAATCTCGTCCAAATTCAAAGTATTTCGATAAAAAAGGCCTTTATGTTTCCTCGGACATTTGATGTTTCCTCCTGCCGGTTGGGATTTGGCTCTAAATGCTCTT
>NW_023362402.1:0-253 GCF_001411555.2 Juglans regia
GACTTGATAAGTGGGAAAAATGTATTGTTGTTGATGGATTCCTCATTGGAAGGACAATATGCCAATGACACACACACACACACACACACACACAAAGTCGCATCTAGTTGAATCATATGATCGCATGTGCTTTCCTAAATATATCATCGTCGTCATCATCATCATCATCATCATTCAAGTGTTGTTATAATTCCAGGCATTGGACTTGATAAGTGGGAAAAATGTATTGTTGTTGATGGATTCCTCATTGGAA
>NW_023362403.1:0-19848 GCF_001411555.2 Juglans regia
TCTATTTAATCGGAGACTCTCCATCTCTCTTATGGTAGGAGTCCTACCTGCTTGGAACAAACATGTGAAGGATATGGGATTAGAGATTTCAAATTTTACCACGCACCTCCCATCACTCTCCTCGACCTCTACCCCACCCTTCCATCTCCCACTCATCTTTAGTGCAATCTAGGGGTGGGCAACGAGAGCCCACACCCTACTACCCTGCCCCCATTCGCCCCACCCCCACATATGATTCTCACATTGCTTAAGTAACACTTTTGTATTGTCTTGACCTCCTATATAAAAGTTGGCTTAGGAGACCAATGCAATACAATTTTGTGAATACAATTCTAACAAATTAAAAGCTATGTTATTAGTTTTTAAATTATGGTTATATTTACAAATTTTAATTTGCAATTTAAATTATGTGATAATTTGGGTCCAAAATATATTTTTGGACCCTTAAATAGTTTTTAGGTTCAATGGGCCATGGGTACCATGGACTGGGCAGGGAGTAGGGTGGATGATTAGGTGTCCGACCTTGCACCCAGACACCAGGGTTGGGAGCCTCGACCCCACCTCCCGAGGGTAGGGTGAGGGGAAGGGTCATACCTGCTCCCACATGGGTAGATAGCATTCCTAGTGTAATCCAGATTCCGCCTCTACGCACATTTGTCATACAAAATCCATGCCAATAATGCATCACCATAGCACCGAATACAGTCCCAAGACAACTATTTGCTTCATAAATGATAGCTCTAAATTGATAGTTTGCTTCCTAACCCAGCCCAAACTGTTTGAATAAGGCTGGCATCCATACATATCCCAAATTTGGGCCGATGGCATGCATATATATATAGATATGTTCCAAAGGCATATAATATATATATATATGCAGTTACTCCACTGTATTCTAACAACAATATCAAATCAAAGCTTACGTCAGAAGCACCAGAGCAGCAACTCAGTGCACTAAAACTAAGAGGATGACACCCATAGATCATCCCCATGAAGACCATAGTAACTGCTCAATGCACTACAGACAAAACAACAGAAAACAACACAAGATCAAAATGAAAAACAAAAGATCAGATGAACGTACATGTGAAGTATTACCGTCTCTTGATTATGATCAAAGTAATTAGGTACAAGAATTAAAACCCAAGAAAGTATATATATATATATATAACATGTTTTCTGCAAAATATTCATCTATTACGACAGAAGAAATCGTGAGATAATAAAATACTAGAAATGAGAGTGCTTCAAACACAAGAAAAGAAGGTTTTTTTGGGTAGTGTGTGGGTCTGTCCAACAAGAAGAGGCATCACCAACTGTCAACACTAGTGTGTGGGTCTGTCCAACAAGAAGACGAAAAGATTTGTTGGGTATTGTATCATCAATCAGTTAAGTTTCCATCTTGGTGTAAAGAGAAAATAGTACCAAAAATAAATAAGGAAGTAATTATCAACTGAAACACACTGAGAAGACATGCACCATAATCTCGACTTTATAAGTCCAATCGTAGTAAAAGAAAATTAACTAAGAAGTCGGGGCCGGAGGCATTCACTGTCAACAAAAAGATAAAAAGATTTGTGGGGTTTCGTGAGTTCAATCAACTTATATTCTGCCAGGGCCACAACTTATATGATCTTGAAAAGAACCATTAATTCATATGAGTACTGGCCGGAATACGACGAATTAAGTTAGGTATCTTCATTAGTCGGCATGAAAGAAAACAGTAGTGGAGCTAGCTGCTAGAATGCCATTAAGAAGTTGATGTTGGCCGGTGCCGGATCAGGCATTCATACGAGTACTGGCCTGAATACGACGAATTAAATATTCAATTATATTTTAGTTCAATATTCAAATAGCATCATGTGACTCTGCTTAATTAATCCATCGCTTTTGGTATGCATTAATGCATAATGGTTGTCGAAATTAGTTAGCCTAAATGTTTCTTCTCTAGGGATTAGGGTGAAGTGTTTTCTCTTAATTTATATTACACTAATGCATGGAAGAAAGAAATAAAAAAGAACAAAAAAAGAACCTAAATGCTACGCCAAACCAGTTTGTGTATGATCTAATTTCTACAAAAAGATGGATGCATGAGGCTTAATTTTTAGGGAAAAATAACAGTCTTATATTGAATTCTCTCTTTTGCTAGAACGATTCCATTTGGGTTAGCGTCAATGAAGAGTGTCTCTAGCTAGCTAATTCGTTTGAATCTTTTCTAAACTAAAGTGGTTTCTTGGTCATGCCATCAAATATAATTTCCTAGATAACTCGAGTTCTTTTACTTTTTATTTTAAGCAAATAGCTAGGTTATATTACCCATCTCTTTTCACTTCTTATAAAATGTTAAATTAGTAACCTAAAGTGGCACTTTCACCACGTACAAGAAGCTTAGCTTGTAATTAATTTAGAGCTAATAGACAAGACATTGTGAATTATAAAACATTTCGAGACAATATGATATCTTAAGAACTAACGCCCCGTTTAGATTCAGGGATAACATGAGTTGAGATGATTTGTGAATAGTATTGAAATTTGTGAGTTAAAATTTGTGAATAATAGTGAGATGAGTTGAAATAATGTCAACTCACCACTAAATCCAAATGGGTTTAGTCAAGAAATTAGGTGATGATAATGATAATAATAATGAGATGATTGTAAGTAACGACGGAACCAGCTGGCCCTCGCCTGTCTATGGCCCCCAAGGCCAAACTTGGGGGCCACCTCTCTTTTTAGACAAACTCCAATGCCTCTGATTCCGTTTATGATTATAAAACTATAGTTGTATAAACTATTATTATGGTTTAAGGGAGGGGATAAACCAGCAATTAATGTCTAATTATTATCTTTTGATTAAATTTTTTTTTTCGAGACCGATGTATAATAATATCTTTGGGGCTTTTTAGACATTAATTGTTCGATTTAGCTTTAGCTAATTCTAGGGGGTGGGGGAAGGGGTTAAAATCTTTTTTGGGGTTTTCAAGGCCTCTTTTATACATCAATTGTTCGATTTAGCTAATTCTAGGAATCCTTCTTCAATTTTTTTCTATATTTAGTTCTTAAAAGCGAAAGCATGCAGAAAGGTCCAACAAAGATTTTCATCCTGAATCAGATTTTGTGACCAAATGAAATCAGGGAAAAAATGATAGAAATTTTCATTAAAATTGTACCATAATCTCTTTCATGAGTACGTTTCAAAATTGTCGTGGATATTAAAGACGTTTCCAAAAGTAGTACTTGAGTGTTAAAATTCTGCTGCTTTTTTAACTCCATGATCATGAACCCATGCACACACCGGCGCTTAAGTAGCCATTTAGCTTCAACTACACGTACGAGTGGCTTGAAGTTAGAAGTTGGTAATTTCTATCCTAATTAATTGTGCTCCCTTCACTAGAGGCAGATTGAAGGGAGTGCCACGGTTAATTATTGCCAGATAGAGGCCTAGCTAGCTAATTAGGAAAGAGATATATCAAAAGGGTCGAATAATGCTCATGTTAATTATGTATTATTAACTAGGGGTCCTACTTGCATGATGCGGGGTGGGGTGAACCCACTCCAGCACCCCATCTCGCATCATAAGGGAGAGGGTTTTTGACCCCACCCCCAGGTAGCGGGAGTGGGACTCCGCTGCCCACCTCTATCATGAACGAAACTTCAAGTTGAAACAATAGCTAGAGCATTGCCAAAAGTAAAAAAATAAAAGAAAATGTGATTCTAATATTCCTTTTTTATGCATCCACAGCATCAGCGCCCTTAAAAGGAAAGTTTTATCATGGCATCTCTATGCAAGTTTGTCACCCATTAATAATAAACATGTCTCCCAACATTTGAACAAATTCCTGCTAATAATTGGTATATATTTTTCGATGAATCATAAAGAAATTGTCATAAAAGAATATATATTTAATACCATTTCTCTATGATTTTCTCTAATTTTACGTGTTGATGTCACTTTGTACATCATAACTTGTAATAACAAATCGTTAAGTATAATATTAAATTTTCTTTTATCTAATTCAAATCAAAAGACGTTAAAATAGTACAACCATGCCATTATCTTAATAATATGCTGATATCAACAAAAAGGGGATATCATATGTACATCATATATAACTTGTAATAACAAGTCGTTATGCATACTATTAAATTTTATTTTCTCTAATTCAAATCCAAATATATTAAAGTGGTACTCTCTATGGTCTTAATAATATCTAGACGCGCGTCATGTCAACAAAGTGAGGATGTCACGTGTATATCATAACTTGTAATTTCTTTTTTTTTTGGTAGGCAAGTTATATCATAACTTGTAATTAATTTTCTTACTATTTAATTTTCTTATAATTCATAAAAAGATAAATTTAAAAAAAAAAAAAAGTTATAGTCAACCTGTTTGATAACATGTAGATTGAATACGTTAGCTCCGAGTGTACGGAAGGAATATTTTTATTACAGAAAAGGTTTAGATATGTTGGAAGGTGTAAAGTGGTGGTCATCATTTCTCGTAAAGAAAAGAGGAGATAGAGATAGTAGCCAAAAGCAATGCTGTTTTACCACTTCGTATATTTAATAGTTAACGTACAGAGAAAAACGTAAACATCAAGGACAAAAGATAAAAGTAGCTGCACACGCACGCGTGAATTTTCACTGGCCTAGCTAGATGCTGTGTGTCAAGCCCCAGCAAGTACTCATGTCATCCAAACTGGACAACTGATGAATCGATGATCCCATGCTAGGCCAGTGAACCAGGTTTGATCCAGCACCAACCATCCAGCCGATATTAGTTTTCTCAATTTGTTGCTGCACAACATTCGGATCTCCGTTAGTTTCGTCCAGTTCTAAGCTTCGACAGCCGGTCTGAATCAGTTTTTTGATTTCCTGTACAGTCCTAATGCCCGGATGCAGGCTAGAAATATCTCTCTCTATATATATTGTTTCATACTTTTCATCAAATTAGAAATATATATATATACACAAAAATTATATGGGCAGTCATTTTTATATATATTTTTACGTATTCCATTAATGTGATTGATTGTATCATTTTTTTAATATAAAATAACTACTTTAACTAATCACATTAGTAGAATGGACAAAGAATACACAAAATCATGGAAAAGCAGTCTGAATTTAGTTTGTTGGATGTTGAGGAAACACACTTTGATGCATAATCCGCACCTTGCATGCATGGGACAAAATGTCAGGATCCTGCAGATATTTCTGGTTTGTATACAATTATATATATATATATATATATATTTAAGTTTATCATTCGTAGCTCATGTAATATTGGACAAATTCTTTATGAATTTTGCATTAGAATATTACACTTGCATTAATTATTTTTCCCGCCTATGGTCATATATCTATACATAGTGTTTAGATCGAGCGATCAACCTCATGCCAAGATTGAGGCTTCAGCCAGCTAGCGCACCAACACAGTAAGAAGCTTTTTGTCTACGCTTTACGAGTAGAGGGCTTGCAGTGTAGGGTTCGGAACTACAAAGAATTATATTCGTGAGCCATGTGATATATATATATGTATATATGTATGTATATATATGTATGTAAGGGGATCTCTACCCATGAGCTATCTTCGTATGCGTTCCCTTTTTAATTTGATATTGTTCATTTTCCCATGAGCTATCACCTGCTGATCTTGTCGTTGACCGGATTTGGGACCATTTAGATTGGCGCGTTGCGCTGATGTGCAGCTTTAAAGGAAACACAAGGGTCCCTCAACCACCGTGATTCATCTTCCGTAGACGCCATGCGTAGCAGCTCAGGGCCCAATGACACCGACAACATCTCGACTGACTGATCGGCTCCTTCCCAGTGTGGCGTGCGCATGACACGCTTCACCAGCTGCCTTCTCTTTCGTGTTTCCCGATATAGTTTAGTTGGTGTTGTTTGGTGGTTTCTGACTTTATGTCGGTGTGTTTTTTGTTGGTATTTGTTTGTTGATGTTTTAAGAAAAATGAAGTAAAATAGGCTATTGGACTTATGTCCATAGCGGTGTTGGTTCCTCCCTCCTCCGGTTAGGAGGATCGGTGTAGTGTTACTTCTCCTTTTTTGGAGGATGGAGTTTGGTTATGGGTTGGTTCTACCACTATTTTGAGAGTTTTTGAACTTCAGATGATACCGTCGCAAAGATATTTGTATACGGGGAGCTTACAACAGGAATTTAGTTTGGTTTGTAATTTTGAGTCATAGATGTAACTTCCTTATAGAATGAAATGATGTCTATTTCCTATAAGAAAAACAAATATAAAATGGCACATTTTGATTAACAATTGATCAACATAGGGAGTCATGTTTGCTTGCCCAAAACAAATTGTAAGATAATTTGCATTAATTGAGTCTTTTGAACTTCTTATTAATGTTCGAAAGGTGATGATCTATGTTCAAATGACATTTCTAGAGTCAAAGAATTAGGAAAAAAATGACTCTTGAGCAAGGATCGAGGTCGTGGCCTAAAAATGTATTGCCTTTTATGTGTAGATCAGAAGTACTTTTCATCCATTGAAGGGCATTCCCTCATCCATTAATGGCTCCGCTAGCTAGTCGCCATTTCCACCAGAAATGGTTACAAGCTTAGGAGATTGACTAAGAGATGTTTGGATCAGAATGAAATGATATGAGAATTTTATGAATATTAGTAAAATTGTTTGTAAAGAATAGTGATATAGTTTGAGTTAAGTATTTTTTCAGTTTTGTGAAAGGAGAGAAAAAAATTGAATAAAAAATATTATAAAAGTAAAGTATTGTTAGAATAGACTTTTTTAATATAATTTTTATTTTGGGATTTGAAAAAATTAAATTATTTTTTTTTTCATTTTAAAGTTTGGGAAAGTTATAATGATTAGTTTGAAAATGTTGTAATGATTAGTTTAAAAGTATTTGTGTTTGAATGATATTCAGGAGGAAAATGAGATGAGATTGAATGAAATAGAAATTATTTCCAAACTCCCCTTAAGATCATAGTACTCAGGCATTGTACCCCACAAAATTGGTGCATTGTCATCTCGATTAAATTGACGTATACCTTAGGTTTCCCCTAGCTCCTTTCAAATATGGAAAGTTAAATATTTAAATTGAAGTGAAAAAGGTTCCACATTAGGCCTGAGGGTAAAATGTCATCTCATGCCTTACCTAGTCTTCAGTAGGAGCATGAATATAAATGTAAAACTTTAACTAATTAGGATATTAATTTACAACAACTTATTATATATAATGACTTTTGTCCTGCCTTGCTTGTCCATGATGCATGTTGTCCATTAAGTGTTCTTTGAAAGTCGTCTTTGATGAATCTTTTTCCATTTACATTCAATAATGAGTCTACAAGATTACTATTATAATCTACTGGTTATGAAGAGAAAACATGAGCTCTTAGAAATAACCAAATTATTACGGAAACATTTTATTTTTACACTATGATTTCAAGAAGAAAAGACACTTAGAAATCCGATATAATACTAAAAGAGTAAATTAAATATAGAAACTAATAAAAACACATAAACGATCACAAATCAGCTTTCAGCAAACTTAATAGACACCAAACAAGGAAAATAAATTCGAAGTGTCAGTGATACTTAATTACACAAGCCAACATGGCAACCAATTGAAGCCTTTCTTTGGAAGAATTTGAGGAAGTAGATTTTCGAATAAACACTACTAAGGTAGCAGAATAAACAGTACTAATAATGTAGCAGATTTTCCCATTTATATGCTTAGTTTTCTTTGCCAACAAATTAGTAATTTTTTGATTTTTTTTTTAACTTTCCATATGAGAGAAGCTATTTCCTTAGAAGATTACTAGAAGTGTCCATCTTTACAAAGAGACCAACACTCTAATGGGAAGATATGTCATAATTCATATTCTCTGTTTGAAGTCGAAGGAATCCTTTTTTTTTTTAATTGCTCTCGTTGCGCCATTTTAGCATCAGAACCCAATTGCACCTGGCGTGATGGTAAGGGACGAGAACGACAACAGTCACTCCACGTTCTACCAACCTTAACCACACAATGCAGGTATGTTTTTCCTATTATTATTTCTTTTCTTTTCTTTTCTTTTCTTTTCTTTTCTTTTCATTTCTTTCTTTATTTCTTTTTGTTTGTTGTTGTTTTCTTTGCTTTTTGTTTTCAGGTTAGTGTCATTTTGTCATTCCAGTTTGCCATTTCTTATGCTTACCGGGCTGCCTACGTTAAACATAAGGTGTATTCTACCATCTTCAGTTACTATTCATTCAATTTTGATTCTTAAATATTGAGGACAATGTTTCATTTAAGTTGGGGGTAGGGTGCAAATTATACATTTACAAATGCTTGTTGGAACTCTATGGAACGTTTACATGTGTCATTTTTTTTAATTACAATCACACGTACATCCTTTCACATGTGTACTCATTCTCATACATAACCATCTTAGTGAATTCAACAAATCTCATCTTGATCATTACTCTGAGGTATTTACGGAATTTCTAATGCACTCATTCAAGTTTTGTGGTAAGATGGTCGTTTGACACATGTATTTGGAGAACTCTTTTGCTTTAGTCATTATGTGTGAATTTTGGAGAGGATTGAGAGCCAACAAATGCTGAAAATTGTGATAATTATTCATTGAGTTTTTGAATTGGGCACTTCTTTTGAGAATATCATTGTATGATTTATGGTATGATGGCGGATATACTTGGGATATGATGAAGGTCAATTTAGGATTAAAGTTTGAGCCTTATAAGTTAATCCTTTGAATTATAGGCCCCTAGTAGCCAACTTTGAGCCAAGAAACACATATTGCTTTTTTTTTTTATTACCTACATTATCCATACCTCTCTACATTGGAGTATAACCTATTCACTGATTTTCTCTACCCTTGTTACTTCCAAGTGTGTATTAGATGTGGAATCCTTTTCATGCGAACAACAGAGAGAGAGAGAGAGAGAAAAAGGCAAGAACATGACTTACTAGTTGTTCAATTGAAATAACAGAATATTAAGGTGACATATACTTGTTCACCAAATTGTTGAGCCGAAAATAAAAAAAGTACCAAATAAAAAAAAAATGTTATTTGGATATTTGAAAGGTTGAAAAGTGCATCAAGTGAGAAATGTGATTTATTGAGATGTTTAATAAAATCTCATAGGTATGTACTTGAATCCTTTTCCTTTTCTTGCCATATAGTCTAACCTAACCCACATTACAACCTTTCGTTTTGACCGTTCTGATCCTAAGTAAGTTTGTGGAAAGAATGACTGAATTCTCATTTGTTAGTATTCCTATCATAAGGTCAATGCTTGCTTGTTGCTTATTCATAATTACCTAAATCAACATGTGAATGTGTATACACCACTTGTCAACTTTATAGACAGAACCCTCACATGAAACACTATTATACCCGTGAGTTATGGAGTTAAACATTTTGCTTGAGACGTTCTTGATGTTGCATGTGTCAAGGTTAGTGGTAAGATGGAGCTTGGAGAACACACACACTCTCTGAATTCCTTTAAGCGGATTGATCTTAACAGGTTATTGGATTCATTGGATTGGTTTAATATGTGAATCTAGAAAGTGTGAATTGGTGGCCTGTTTTAGTGATTTTCTTTAGCCTCTTTCATCTCTTTTGTCTAGAAATTGCTAGGGACTAGTAATAAGAAAGTTGATGGGTATGATGAGTATACAAAAGTGCGTTCTAAATACCCTATTATTGGATTAAAATGCTAAAATGAGAATAAAAATCATAGGAATTAATTTATATTTTTGAACTTAGGTTATATTATTTTGAGATATAATATAAACACATTTTTATGTTTAATTTCAGAATGCATAAAAGAGGAGGCCATAGAACACATTCAAATCAGAGCCAACGTACCATGTTAAGAAGACTTTCAATAGAGCAGGACTGTTCAAAATAATAAAATAGTCAATTTTCAAACATCATGATATTGGCACAAGGGACTTACAAATCTGATGGAAGGGTTAGCTGAGACATATACAGGACTTTTCAACTTGAGTTTTGTAGTGAGAATGATCACGTTAGCTCCAGCCAAGATTCCACTTTCAACAGAAGTTTCAAAGATATTGTGATAAGGATGGATTGGTGGGGATACGGGTGAAATTCAAATAGGAAATGTTGACCGGTTGGTAGGTGGACTACAGCACGTGATCGGCATAATTAAATTCAAATTCAAATGCTCACAAGACTTCCAACGGTAAGGGACTCTTCAATGTCTAGTGTCCTATTTCAAAGATAAAAAAAAAACTATTTGACAGCACGTACACGGTAGTTTTGAATTTGGGGGGTTTTTTTTTTTGCTGTTATGTTTGGAGAGTTTTTTGTTGTTTTTGCTCAAATGGATAGCTAAATCCTTAACCAAGGCTAGGGATGAAATTGCACAATTGAGGGTATTTTTAGTTTGTTTGTTATTCATGTGATTGTTCTTTATTGATGCAAACTCTTGTTTATCATTCTCTAATTATCGATGGTACTTTCTCATCTCTAAATAATCTTGGAATTGATTCCCTTCATAGATTCAGTCATACTTTTTCTATAGAATGGTTAAGACTCATGATTATGATTGGATTAATTTCTTGTCTTTATTGATTTAATTCTAGGCTACAGTATTTCCCCACTGGGTATACTGTTGTCGTTGGGTTTTGTCAATAAGAGTGATAATTCACAGGGTTTAAAAAGTGGTGAATGATTTCTCAACGAGTTATCTCTGGATTAGTGTGGTTTGAAATTCTATATCTTCCAATTGGAGACTTTGGAGTTAAATTCCCAATTGTCACTACAACAGAATGTGTATTTTGTGACAGAGGAAACTGTCACAAAAAAATGGCAAACCGTCACTAAACATATTTGGTGACGGTTTGAAACCGTCACCATGACCGTCACGTAAAGTGCGTCACAGAAAACATTTGGTGACGGTTTACTGTTCAACTGTCACAAAAAATATTTTTAGTGACGGTTGGAAGTGTTCCGTTCGGTACAACGTTCGAACGTTCCTTTTTTTGTGACGGTTATGAACTGTCACAGAAAATCACGTTCGGACGTAAAATTAAACGTTCGGACGTTATACCCGACCCGATTGGCGTTCGAATGAGAGAAGTTGACGTTTGTTGTATATCGTTCAAACGTATCATATTTACGTTCGCATGTTAATGCGTCCGAACGTTAATTACAATAAACGTTCGAATATTTGTTCGAACGTAAACGTAAATGTTCAAACGTAGCGCGTTTAATGTTCGGACGTTATTTCGAATGTAAACGAAGGAGCGTCCGAATGCAAGTTCTTTGTTCTAACGTTAGTCGGTTTAACGTTCGAACGATTCAATTGTATTTACGTTCGAACGTTTGTTACAGTGTGAACCAACGTTCGAACGATTTTTATTTACATTTGAACGTACAGATCAGAAATACTAATTTCATAAAATTTAAAAACAAAATACCAATGGTATCATATTACATACCCAATTAACAAGTAACAATGTCTTATAAAAGTACAAAATTAGATATTAAAACTAGTCAGAAATATTGATAAAATTTATTTCTTCTTTTTCCCTCGCCCACGGGGATTCAATGATATGAACCCGCGGGAAAGGAATCCCTTGAACCCACAGTCAATTTGAAAACTTCCCAAGAAAGCCAAAATCAAGTCTATGGATGGAGAATCTAGACCCGATGAGAACTCGTTTCAAGAACCTAGATTATATTAAAATCTAGACTCATTGAAGAACCCGTCTCAAGAACCCAAATTACAAAGGAGGAACGCCACAAAGGTTGTGATTTACCTTTGATAAGTTCAAAAGTTCAATTAAGAACAAGAGTAAAACTCAACTCACAATGAATAAATTCATCAAATTTCATAAACTTCATAATCTGATTAGAATGAGGCTACATAGAGTATTTAAAGCAAAACCTAATGAAACCCTAGCCAAAATAAACCCCCATCTTCCAAAAGTGCCCCTGGATGAACAGTGCCGCGGCTACAGTGCCGCGCTACAGTAACTCGGCTACAGTAACCCTAACCCTAGTTCAATAAATTAATAACTTTCCCAACATGCCCTTGCATAGGCCCCCTTAAGTGCTTCCCATAATAAACTCAATTATTCTAAACTAATAACATAAGTTCTTTAAATGAATTAAATAAGTTGAAACCCTTCAAGAGCTTAAAGCCTTTAATTCTTGTTGTTGCCCTCTTCCGTAGCTAATCAAATGAATTAAAACTGGATCTTCATCATTCAAGCCTCATCTTGAATGTTGGGCTCTTGCTAAACTTGTCCCAAGTGGATTGCATCAATCCTTGCATTGTCTCCTTGATCTTCTTGGCCCATCTGAAAGTTGCAAATGATCTTTAAGACTAGGTCCATCTTGGTTCCCATCACGGGGATTCTGTTGCAACGACATAACACGCTCCATTTGCACCATCATCTCTCGTTGCACTTGCTCTTGCACTTCACTGCGTATTCTTTCCTCCTGGTCTCTCTGTTGGTCCTGCAAACGCGTCTCTAAATGAGACTGTCGTTCTAAGAGAGACTCTAACTCTTGCTGTCTCGACCTCATATACTCATTCTCACGCCGTGCAGCTTCTAAATCTGCTGTAAGATTATTAATTTGTGAAGCCAATGAGGTTGAGGAGGATGAACATTTATGCTTGATAGATCGTCCCAAACCTCTTGCCATACTAGACTGCGGCCCGAGCACTTGGGTGAATATGTCTATGTCACTAGGAGAGGATTCCGCAGAAGTCGACTGCATCTCCAACATTTTGTTCTGCAATTTAAAAGGTAATGATCGTAAATAATTAGTAACGTATTAAAAGAAATAGAAATAAGAAATAAACTATTAAAATGTTCTATAAAAAATTTATTTAACAAAATTAACACTGCTTACATAATTATCTGCAGCGACAGGATCCATCCACTCACTATGCTCATTAGTGTGAGCAGCAGCATAGATATGAATGAGGGAAAAGTTTTCAGGATCATCACGTTTCTAACAAAGCGACAATATTAACAATTTTAAAAAGATAATGTTAGTACTTATCAGAAAGAATATCAGGAAAATAAATGAATTCTATAATTTTTTAATTACCATTTTTTCAGCAAGACGGTGGAATGACCTTGAACCGGCACGATGGTGGACAGTCAGAACGGATCTATTCTGTGCATTTGTAGAACTCAAGTGCTACAAAATATATTAAAAATGTTAATTGTAATATGTATATATATAATGTATAAAACGAATATGAATGTAAATAATTAAAATATATAAATGTAAAATACCTGATAATCTGGAGATGCGAAAAGATCACAACACTTTCTCCAATCATCTAACTTCATCTGCTGAAAAGGAGACTGCGCAGCCTCTTCCAACGCCTCAAACTTCTTGAAGTGGTCATGACATCGTCCTTTGTGACGTCGGAATAGTGTAGCCATCAACTCATTCACGGTTCTCAAATCCTCGCTACGGCTAAAGTCGAGGTCGAATTCATCCTAACAAGGGAATCAGGTAAAAAATATAATAGATTAATCTAAGTGAAAAAAATGTACTGAAAAGTAAACTCACCAGCACACGACTTCGAATGTGCTCCTTAATCTCATTCGGAACATCTCGCCATGAGCGCACATAAAATGGAGCATAAGCTCGAACTACTGTGCCAATATAGGAGGAAAGCGCTGCTGCACTATCATCCACTCCTCCAGTGGAATTATCAGGAATTGTGACCTTCAGTTTACCGTGCCTTCTATTTTTTTCAAGAGAGATTCCACGTGTATAGCCACGACCGCGACGTGCAGATGCATCAACTACATGATAATAATAGATATACTATAATTATAATTATATAGTTATTGAGAAAAAAGTATTAACTATATATATAATTATCAACGACAATATTTCCTTACTGGTAGGTGTCGACTGGCTGTTGTTCTCTTCTGTGTTAGCTTGATCTTCAGGAACGGATTCCTCGAGTGGGGAGTCCTCAATGGATTCAGGACTTGGACTTGGCGGAGGCACATTTCTTCGTTGTCGTTTTGGCGGCATTCTTTAAAATAATTAATTATATCAAAGAAAATTAATTAGAAGAAATTATGAAAATTTAAGATATTTTATAGTCACCTATATAAATAAAATATTTAGTACTTTTACTCTTCAGATGAATTTTCCATAGTTGTTTCAGAATCTCCATCAATAACATCTTCATCATCATTATCCACCTCCTGCCCGGATTCTGATTCGTATTCATCTTCTGACTCGTCTTCTTCATCTTCCTCCAAACTGACTTGAATTGAATGATCATTTAATACAGACGGGTCGAGATGTACGGGTGGGACATCATCTCTACACAAGGGGAGCAACTCGAGTGCACCGAGGTCAACAAACAAGTTAATACCCTCTCCATCTTCCTGGTATGCCTCAACAATCGGATTGTCATCTTCATCTCCACTATTCTCGTAATCTGCACTCGTTCCTGCTTCATATATATTTCGAGGAACAAATTTTTGTACGACTCGCCAAGTTATCTCCCCACTATCTTCATTAGCACTTTTCATTGGATCAATCAAGTAATAGACTTGGGTAGCTTGACAAGCCAATACGAATGGATCATCTTCGTACCATTTAGATGCAGTATTGACACTCGTAATGTAACAGCCCGCTAGAAATTCATTGGCGGAATTTCTTTTGACTTTAGGAATCTCGTGAAAATCCCATAAGTTTTTACGAATCGACCTATTGCATAGGTTTTAGTCTGTCAACATAGTCAGTGTTATCACTCACTATGCTACTAGAAATATGAGTTTTATTTATTTGAGGTGGTTAGAAGTGTCAGAATGCATTATGGTCTACGCCATTACACTCAGTGGATTATTTAGGATTTTATGGCACAATATCCTATTTTCATAATTCCGGACGAAACGTCTGTTGGAAATTGTGAAATTATTTTTAGGGGCACTTCGAGGTTAAATTTCTGTAAAAGATTTTCACTAAAGGTTAATATGAATATTTAGGAATTTTTAGTACTAAGTTTATGATTCATTTTTTCGAAGTGAATAGTAACCTCGATAAGCGCACCAATTGCAGTGTTTCGAAATCACAGTGTAGAATGTCCAAATTGGTTTAGAGAAGTTTTTTTGGACACTTGGCAAGATCTTAGCCACACTTAGTGAATAATTTTAGACACTTGGCACCATAAGGAACGTTTGTTGGATTTGAAGGAATCAAGGTGTGAGATCATGTCGCTTAAGCAAAACTTTGTTTCATCTGCTCAACCAAATTGTGCCAGATAAAAGAGGTTTTCAATCCTAGTGAAATTCTAAATGGTGGGAATCCAATCGAAAGCCCAAAAGCATGGTTGAAATCGAAACCCTAAACGGTTTCCCCAAAACCCTAAAGTTGGCCTCTAAATATTTTCTAATCCGATTTTTAGCATTGTATTTAATCACTTGATTAAATCACTTCCACATGCTATTAATCCTTCAAATTTGTGTTAGAACATCATTATCCAACCTTGTTAACCTTGAAAAATTGATTGGGCCAAGTGATATTGGATTTGGGTTTGATAGCAACCCAAACCCTCTTTAAACCCCAAATTTTAGGCCCATTCGATTTAGGCCCACGAATTTGGTCACCATAGGATTGCTTCATGGCTCAGTTTTGTACCCCCACTTGGCTGGCCAGATCTGTACAAGAAGAGCCTAGAAGGTTCTTGAAAGACAAAGCAAAAGGGCCACCTCACTCTTTCACTCTCACACTCCACCTTGAGAAAAGATCTTGGTCTGATTTTTATGAGAAGAAAGGCCAACACTCAACCATTCCTTCAGTCATATCACTTCCCATAACTTGTGTAAGAGGCTCTTCAGTCCACTTCCCACGAAAAAGCAACTCTCCTTTACACTTTTCCTTCATAGAACACAAAAGACACTCTCGGACAGTTTTTCGTACCTCTTTTGAATGCCTGTTTCGAAGCTTTTGTATGTGTTTCCTCGCAACGTTTCCTTCATGAAAGTTGTTTCTTTTGGAGTCTAGTTTACGTGGATATCTTATTTGTTCCATTTGGAGATCATTTGATTGGTAAAAAGTTGTTTAGACCCCAGAAAGGTCATTCTGGGCGATAAACTGGAGAGTGTGTTATATTTTGGAGTTTTTGACCAAGCTAATGAATAGATCTTGTCCGAAATTTTTATGGAGTACTGTTAACATGTGTATATGATTATTGGTTGAGGATTTTTTGCATGATTAAAAGTTTTGGTGAAATATTTTCTTAGGTCTAGAAACTTAGAAACTGGAAGAGGAAAAACAGTTTCTGTTTTGAGAAAGTTTAAATCTTTTATGGTTTAATCTTATTCCAATGGCTTTGATATTTTTATTGGAAGATCCTAAGCATCTTATAAACATTTTAGAATGTTATTTTGAAGATATTTGATGTTAGTTTCGAACATATGAAATTTTATGGAATGAGATATTCGGTTAGGCCAAAGTGATGATGTTCTTGGCTAAATTTATGTTTTGGTTGATGTTTACCCATGTGATCTTGAGTTTGAAGCTTGGATCTGTTTTAGGACACCTTTTTGAACCATGTGATGTTTTGGTTTGAAGATCACTTTTTTATAAGTCATGGATCAAGAGGTTGATCAAAACAAGTTAGAAACAAAATTCTGTTTTGAACTTAGAAGAGAAACCAAAAAGTTCAAGTATGGTTTTAGTGATTTTGATGACTTTTGTTCATGACTCAAAACATGATTATTCTTAAGAATATGTTATGAGTGTAGTAGAAGAAAAATTTTGGTTTAATCATGAGTTTTGAGATTTGAAAGAATTACAACAAAAAAGCAAAGGAAATAGCCTTTGTAAGTTTCGGCCATATAGAGTTTTGATGGTTGTGTTTAGTTTTAAATTTTTATGAATTGATATTTGAGTTTAGGACAAAATTTACATAAGGTATGTAAATTTTGGTGATTTTTGAAGTTATGATGCAAATCCTTAAGTTAGGGGTAAAATGGTCATTTTCCCATATGTAGAGGGTAAAATGGTAATTTTACTCTAAGTTGATATTTTTCCATATTCCTAATTGTTAGTGATTAAGTTCTAATTTTTAGAAATCACTACTTTCAGTTTCCCATGATCGCACTTGAGTTTTGTCTCGAAGCGCGAAGATCGAGGTAAGTTAGCTTTTAACTTACTATCAATTTAATGTGTATGTGTGATAAGTAAGGGAACTAAATTGTATGTATGCATGTTATCATATGTGCCATGCCAAGTCATTACATATTTATCTGTTACACAGAATTTATTCTGTCATGAATTATTCATCTGTTACAAAAGATATTCTGTCACGTATTCCTATACATTGCAAGCATGTCATGTTAAGTTAATTATGCCATCTGTTACATGTATTTCATGTCATGTAAGATTCACTGTCACATGTTACACCATGTTATGAAATGTTGTCTGTTATATGGTATGCCATGTTACGAAATGTTGCATGTTACATGTATGCCATGTTATGAAATGTTCTCTGTTACATTTATGTCTCGAAGTATGTCATGTCTGTCGTCTTAGTTCATGTCACATTATGCTACGTCAGGACTTCTGTCTTTTATGTCACGTTCATGTTACGTCACGTTACGAAATGTCATGTATGCCAGTTAAGTTATTCATGTCAATCACGACCCTAAGCGCTAGGATGAGGTAATATCCTAGTGGAACTCCTTTGTTCACGCTGGAGTGTCTAAATAGGTGTGAAATTCCCTGGGTTGACGAAGTACAGTCAACAGGTTGCGAATGGGGCCTAATTAGCTGGTCACCGGAGCGCGCCAGGCACTAACGCCGATGGTGCCACACATTATGTTACGTGTGTCCACAGCAAGTGTGGCACAAACGAATAAGTCATGGGGCCACAACAACTGTGGAGCATGAAGTATGGGGCCACAACAACTGTGGAGCATACACTACGTGAGACACAGCAATTGTGACACGTAGAATACGTGGGGCTACAACAACTGTGGAGTACGTATTAACGCACTCACAGCTGGTATAGAAACCTGTGATGTGATGCGGTAATCGGCAGGGACACACGGCTCAAGGGGACCTGTGTAGCACCCATATGGTCACGTTAATGATTAAGTTTATTGAATAAGATTCCAAGTTCAAGTCATGTTTCACGTTATGTTACGTTCAAGTTTACGTTCACGCAATCATGGTAATCCCATGAGACAAGAATATGTTTCAAGTTCATGTTATGTTATATTCACGTTCACGTTATATTCCAAGTTCATGTTATGTTATGTTCACGTTCACGTTATATTCCAAGTTCATGTTATGTTATGTTCACGTTTACGTTATGTTCCAAGTTCACATTTATGTTATGTCATGCTCAAGTTCAAGTTCAAATTATGCATGTTCACGTTCATGCTATGTTTCAAGTCCATGTTATGTTCCAAGCTCACATTCATGCTATGTTTCAAATCCATGTTATGTTTCAAGTCACGTTCATGCTAAGCTTCAGTTTTAGTTTAAATTATGCCAGTTATGTTATGTTGTATGTCAAGTTATGCTATGATTACTTAAGATTTGATTATGCATTCATGCTTTTACTGCCATGCATGCATCATTAACCTGTGTGGAAGTTTCTTGTTAACTTGCTGAGATTTGTAATCAAATCTCACTGTGGTAGTCCCAACTACCATTTCCCCCGAATGGTAGATTTTGTTACAGGATCTGAAGGAGAATCGGGAATCGACCAACTGGAAATGGTCGACTAAGCGACGATGCGATGTAGGTGTTAATACAGTAGTTACCTCAGATTACTACTTGTATTTGTAGAGTTCAATCTCCATCACACTTTTGATCACAACCATATGGATTAATATTGTGATCTCAGTTGTTTAGTATGTCATTATGTATGAAGTATGTTTTAAGTATTTGGGATATTTCGGTTTGGTGCATAGTATTGCTAAAAAGAAAAATTATCCGCTGCGAATATTGCATAATTCTAGATGCATGTTAGGAATATTGCATCTTATATGTCATGAACGGGGGCAGGTAACCTTGTGTTGCATGTCTCGACGCTTCAAATGTCCGTCCGATCCCAAGCGGAATTTGCGGGCGTCACACAGCCCGTGGTAATGGACTCTGGTAGTATACGACTTTAGTCGAACCTATCTTATGAAGAATGGCCTATGCAGATTGTGGATAGCAAGGACCAAGTATCTTTAATAAAATTACTTTGGAACAACCCAGTTTTTCAAGAGGTGATGTGGGAAAGAGAAGATTTGATGAGGACTAAATATCCTCATTTGTTTTTAACTTAGAACTCGTGTATTCATGAATCTTATTTATGAATGATTGTTTGATTGTACCTTGATTTCTTGTGTATGAATATCTCTATGTTATCTATGAATTTTAGTGATGATATGTGCACCTACCATACCAGTGAATAGGGCATGGCTAGTAATAAGAATACCCCTCGCATGTTTGTATCCTTAGTAGTGCAGATTAGAGCGAGACGCAAACGCAATCTCCGGAACCGGCAAATAAGGAGGGATCAAATGATGAATGCTCATTGGCAACAGATGGAAAGGTTCGAACATCGTAGCACTCATGTATTGGACGCAGATTTTTGAGGCAATATTTTTCTAAGGAGAGATTTACAACATGAAAAGCATCAACCCCCACATGATCCGTTGCTATGGAGAGATGCTAATAGGTTACGTCTACTCAGACTTAACCTTGAGGCAGAATCCAGTCACGTTGCAGAAGTTTGCACTTCAAGATATGAGCCTATTGAAACTTCAGATACGTCTGCTAACTGTCTTCGTTATCATGAAGAAGGATAGCCCATTCAAGATATTGAT